>NW_021319265.1:170827-229841 GCF_001605985.2 Dendrobium catenatum | reverse complement strand
GCATACCATATGTTTTGAATCAGAAGATTGAAAATTTTCTGTTTGCATCATATATATAGTTTCCTCAATGTTTCCATTAAGGAATGCAGTCTTTACATCTATCTGGTGTAGCTCTAAATCATAATGAGCTACAAGTGCCATAATGATTCTAAAAGAGTCTTTCGAAGAAACTGGAGAAAAAGTCTCTTTATAATCAATGCATTTTTTTTTGAGTGAAACCTTTAGCAACTAGACGTGCTTTATATCTTTCAATATTATCTTTTACATCCCTTTTGGTTTTAAAAATTCATTTACAACCAATAGGTTTTGCTCCTTCAGGCAATTCAGAAAGATCCCAAACATCATTGTCTTTCATAGATTTCATCTCATCTTCCATGGCTTCTATCCACTTTTAAGAATTAGAATATTGATTGACCTGACTGAATGAGACTGGATCATCTTTCAATCCCAAATCAAACTCATGCTCTTGGAGATATACAATATAATCATCTGAAATTGCTGTTCTCCTTTCACTTGTGGATCTCCTTAATGGCACTTCAATTTGAGGTTGTTGTCCTTCCATATGAGTGGGAGATAATTCAAGATTATTTTGATTATCTGGATTTACAATCTGAATAATATCAGGCATAGTTACCTGATCATTTTCAATTGTAATAGTAGGAATAGTAACATATTCCTCCTCAAAATCAAAATCTTTAATTTTATCACTCCCACTATATTCAACATCCTCAATAAATTTAGCATTGTCCATCTCAAAGAAGGATTTATTTGAGAAATCATAAAATTTAAAACCTCTTAACCTTTCCGAGTATCCAACAAAATAGCAGCTAACAGTTCTTGAGTCCAATTTTCTTTCATTAGGCTTATAAGGCCTAGCTTCAGCTGGACATCCCCAGACATGAAAATGCCTAATACTAGGCTTCTTTCCAATCCACAACTCATATGGGGTTTTAGTTGCTGCTTTACTTGGAACTCTATTGAGAATATAAACTGCAGTCTTTAAGGCTTCTCCCCAAAGTGATTCTGGTAAAGAAGAATGACTAATCATACTTCTAACCATATCCTTTAAGGTTATGTTTCGTCTCTCAGCTACATCATTTTGACTTGAAGTCCCCAGCATAGTGTATTGAGGAACGATGCCACATTCTGCTAAATATCTCGCAAAAGGGCCTGGACGTTGTTCACCTGATCCATCATATCTACCATAGTATTCATCACCACGGTCAGATTTGACAGCTTTAATCTTCTTACCAAGTTGATTTTCAACTTCAGCTTTAAAGATCTTAAATACATCTAGATATTCTGATTTTTCATGTATTAGTATAGATACTCATAACAAGAATAATCATCTATGAAAGTAATAAAATACTGATGACCATTCCAAGAAGCTGTAGGGAATGGGCCACAAATATCAGTATGTATTAATTCCAAGACATTTAAACTCCTTTTGGCACCTAATTTCTTAATATTTATTTGTTTTCCCTTAATACTTTCAATAAAAATTCTAAAATCTGTATAATCAAGGGAATCAAGAATTCCATCTGACACAAGTCTTTCAATTCTTTGTTTAGAAATATGTCCTAATCGCTTGTGCCATAACATAAAAGAATTCTCATCAGTTAATTTTCTCTTTGTACCAAAATTATTTGTATGCAAGGTTTCATTTATTTGTGAGGCAGAAATATCTAATTTATATAGATTATCAAATAAAGAATCTTTGCCAATAACTTTAGAAAATTGAAAGAGACTAAATTTTCCATTTCCAAATGAACAAGAGTAACCAGATTTGTCCAAACATGAAATAGAAATCAGATTCCGTCTAAATGATGGTACATAAAAAGTCTCATACAAATCCAAAGTACAACCAAATTCTAAGTACAATCTATATAAGACTACAGCCTTAACAGGAGCTTTATTTCCATTTCCTACATAGATGAATCTTTCAGCATCAGTTTGCATTCTGCTCCTTAGACAAACCTGCATAGTCACACTTATGTGAGTAGTTGCACCTGTATATATCCACCAAGTGTGATTTGGTACTAAGGACAAATTAACTTCAGAACAAATATAATTCAGAAGTTTACCCTTTTTGACGAGCCAGTTAGCATATTTTGGACAATCCTTCTTCACATGACCAGTCTTCTTGCAATTAACCTGATCTTGCTTCTGTTGTACTTTAGGTTGTGAAGTCTCTTTATCTGCAGCTCCTTTAACTTTATAATTCATTTTCCTTTTGGTAGCAAAATTATGAGAGGAAGAAGCAAAGTGAGCACTTTCTACCTTTTCTTATTTCATTCTTTCTTCCTCTTACACACACTGAGCAATGAGCTCATTAAGAGTCCATTTTTCCTTTTGAGTATTATAACTTATCTTAAAAGGACTGAATTGTGCAGGAAGAGAGATTAAGACTAGATGCACAAGAATGTCATCAGACAATTCTAACTTTAATGCTCTTAGTCTTGTAACAAGATTAGACATTTTTATAATGTACTCTCTTATATTCCTTTTGCTTTTATACCGCATTAAAACAAGTTTACTGAGAATAGTACTTATTTTGACCTTTTCAGAGCCTATGAAACGGTTTGCTATTTGGCTTAGGAATTTCTTAGCATTTTCCTCCTCAGGCATTGCACCCCTGATGGTATTTGGAATTGAGTGCTTCATGATCATTAGACTCAAGCAATTTGAACGCTCCCACTTTTCAAAATTTGCCCTTTGTTCAATAGTGCTTTCCGCAGTAAGGGTAGGAGGGCGTTCAGTCCGAATCGCATAGTCTAGATCCATACACCCAAGAACTATAGTAATGTGCTCTTTTCATTTCTTAAAATTAGAGCTATTAAGCACTGGAATGTTATTCAAATTGGCAGATATAGAAGAAACATTAACTGAAAAAGAACAAAATAATAAGCTCGTAATTAGTAACAGCATATGATGGGCCCTTAATAAGATACCTAACACAACATCATAATTTAGTCTTTGGACAAAAATTACAATTTGTAAATGGTACTCTTAAAATTATAGTTAATAAATATTGATAAAAAAAAAATTTGCTAATAATAAGCCTTTCTTTGGACCGACTTACTATATGCATGAATATTTTTTTTTTAAATTATCACATATTTATAACTATATCTTTAGAGTCCGGCCAAAAAAATAATCTTCCTTTGGGCCAATTATTTTTCGCATAGACTAGAAAAATTCTTTAGCATTATTCAATTAATTTTAAAATTAAATAAATTAATTTAATAGAGGTTACTTTGGTGACATATTATTTCAATTTAATTTAATTTTGCATTAATGAATAATTATATCAAATAAGAAATATTCTCATAAGATAAGATAAACGTATCACATTTATTTTATCTAATTTCATAAACACAATAAAAGATTTAATATTCCATGAAATAAAAGTTCATGTGAATATTAGTAATTACATAAAGAAAACAAAAGCCACTAAATCAAGTACATGAGTTATATTATAGATATATAACAAATTATTCAATAATGGCTTGTAACATTTTGTAGGAATCATCAAAATTCTAGAAAACCATATTGAGAAACGTGCAGTTATAAGAGCATAAGCACAATTTCAATTCCGGTTTAAACAATTCAGTTATACATTAAATAATTAATGTATACATAAGAAACGTCAATGTTTAAATGAGACGTTAAAGTAACCATAATTTTTTTTTTTCAATTGATGCGTCTATTCAAAATTTCGGTTACCGTAAATTAAACAAAACTAACCGTCAGTTCATCTTCTTCTATTGTCTTCAAGAAAAATGATGAACAAATTGATAATAAATAGTGAAGAATTAACAAAGGACTGAATTGCCATTGATATAAAAGTTTCTGAATTTCTCAAAACTTATTGAATAACTTAAACAAAATAGTCTTGAAAATTATGGCAATAAATTTATGCTGAGAAATCAGAATCTTTGCATATGAAAACTCTCAAACGAAGATCGCTAGTGACCGAAAAACACAAATAGTCAATAACATGATCATAGAAAAACATTTCTCGTTAATTCAACATGACAACTGGGCTCTGATACCACTTGTTAGGATTTAATGGAGACGAAAAAAAATCAATTTGATCGTCTCCGAATGACATGCTAAATCATCGAGAAGAATTTTCGGAAGCGTACCTGAATCGATTGAAAAGCAGAATTAAGGTCTTTCGATCTTCCACGTTTAGAGCGGTGTTCTCCAAGAAAGCGAGAGACCCCTTCTTTTCACTCAAGATGGGAAATGAGGGAAATGAGAACTTAACCGCTTAATCTGGGGACTATGACCCTTATATACTTTAAGTGTAAATATTTTATTTCAGCTCATCATAAAAATAAAATAAATACCCGGCCTCTACACAAATTAATTCCATACAAAATTAATTGAGATGCCACATAAGCCAAATAATAATTTAATACTCAAATAGATCACAAATTTAATTGGCTTAATTTTAGATAGCGTCTAATGTATATTCTTTATTTATATGTATAAAATATATTGGCCCACATATAGAAATTTTCCAACAATGTTGTGGTAGTACGTACTATGATGCAAAATTTCTTGTAGTGCCATCGTGCAAAATGGCCTACAACGCCATGGCGAGGGAATTGGAGCGATTAAGCCTAATGCCACAACCTAGCCAAAATATAGAACACCAAAATTCTATTTCATTATTATAACACTATGGTGCCAACCTTTCGAGGTTCTTCGTGCTTGTGTTAGTTATGTACTTAATTTAAATAAGTTTATTTTCAAAATTTTGAGGGTTGGTCGTCTGTTTATTATACAAAATTGAAAGGGAGTGTGGAGTTTAGTGTGATGTGTGATCGTGCTTAAGGGAAATTAATTCAGAAAGCATCTATTGTTTGAAATTGATTATAAACGTTACTCCATTAGATATTTTCTCCACTTAAATTATTTTATTTTGTTGTGGGTCAAATAATGAAATTTATTTTGTATGAAATCATTTCCATGACTATCTAATTTACTTGTTTTTGGTTTATGATGTAACTGAACCATATATTTCTTTATATAGACTCAAGTACATATAATGCTTAATGATGTATTCAATATCCCCCAATCTTAATTTAGTTCATTCAATAGACATGTTTGACTTTAAAAGTTTGTGTAATTCATTATCTTGACAGAGGAATGACGAAAATTATAGGAGTATTGGAATGAAAAACTTTCATACCTAGACATAGAATGAAGAGGGTTTTAGGGTGTATGAAGATAGAATCGTTGTAGTTAGGTGAAAGCCTTACTTTATACTCTTATAAGTTCGATATAGATCTAAGGGTACATATGCTCTAATTAAAAAAAAAAAAAATTGAGAAGAGGCTGCCTAGGAAAGCACTACAACATTCATAATCATAAGTTCAAAGCATTTTAACTTTGATTAAATTCACTTTTCGATAATTGTAATAGCAATTTAGAACTCCACTTTCATCGTGATTTAGTAGGATAAACTTTTCTACTTGAAGTAGACAATATTAGAAACATTCATAGGGTATATTTCTCATGTGATATACACTTTTCTCTTCATTTTATTACTTGATTGACTTGGAAATTTGTGTAGTTGTACAAAAGTAGTTTTATCATATCAACTTTTTGGCACTATTGTTGAAGAAATATTATATATTCTACTCATATCTCTAAATTGTTAAAAAAAATTATCCTATTTAATATAGGTTTTATTTTCACATTATTTTGTTAAGTTGTAAGTGTTATCTTATACTTAATGTTTTTGTTAAGTATTTTGTAAATTCTGTGAATTGACTTTTGCTTAAATTACATCATATCAATTGTGTCATGCGATTGTGCATGTGTAATAAAATCAATATAGGACCCTTGTTGTTTGATTTAGAAATAAAATGGACCCTTACAAAATTTTTTTTAAAAAAAACCAAGCTTTAGAGATTTTCAAACCAAATCAAGATCAGGATCAACCTAGACCTCTTAGGGAGTATTGCAATAAACCCTTAGTAAATGAAATCCATAAGAGTATCGAAAGAACAACTATTCAAGTTTTAAGTTAAAATATACAATCATCCAAATAGTTTGGAATTTTTAGTTTGGGGGAACTTCTATTGAGGATCCAAATTTGTATTTAGCTAGTTTCTTGGAGATCCATGCAACATTCAAGTACAATGGAGTCTCTAATGACATTGTTATACTTCATTTATTTCCTTTTTCTTTATGTGACCAAGAAAAAATGCGGTTCAATTCCTTACCCCCTGTGGTATATAACCATTGTGAACGTATTAATCCATAAGCTCTTTACAAAGTACTTTCCACCATAAAAAATAGTCAAGCTTAGGAATAATATTATCTCATTTTTCCAATTGGATGGGGAGTCAATTTATGAATGTTGGAAAGATTTAAAGAGATTTTTAGGAAGTTCCCTCACTATGATTTACCTAATTTATTTGTTATGCAAACTTTCTACAATGTACTAGTAGGATCTCTTAGATCTAAAATCGATGCGACAATTGAACAATCTTTTATTTTAGATCCTTTTAAAGAGGCTTATTCCATAATATAGGAAATGTCCATCATTCTAGGAGAATATTAAATGTTCATGAGTCAGATGCTCTTTCTATTTTAATTTCTTAAGTAGCACAATGTCTGAGAAATTGGATTATCATGGAGTTAGTCCAATTTTAGGGTCGTATATGTTTTTAGAGGAGATTTTATTCAATCATTCTAGTGATCTTAATATCCAAGGGGTAGAGAGTGTAAATGTAATTGGCAAATGAAATAACACCTATTATAATATATATAATTAAGGATAGAGGATCCAAACATATTTTAGTTAGAGTAAAAATAATAGTAGAAATAAATGGAATGTAAATTAGTCCAATCCTATATGACCTTGGAATAGTTCTTAACAACCTCTAGTTAATCCTAAACCTTCTTATCTTCAAAATTGCAATCAAAATAATCAATTTAAGGATAAGAAGACATCATTAGAGAATTCAATGCTTCATGTGGGGAATCAATTATAGAATCAAGCTACATCCGTTAGAAACTTGTAGAATTATTTAGGGCACTTAGGTAATTCAATAAATAGCAGACCCCATGTAATCTTACTTAAAACCGCTAAAATTAATCCCAATGATAAAGATAAAGAGTAGAGTTTTGATCTGTGGAGGAGTAGTACTGATGTGAACTAGCCTAAATAAAAATCATAGCAAAATCTGGCTAAAAAAAAAAAAAAAAGCTTAGTAGTACTTGGGAGGCAACCCAATTTTGTTTGTGATATTAGATAATTGATTCAAGTTTTTTTAGCTAGTATTGAGTTAATTATGAATGTCAATATTGTGTGAGCTTGTGATTATTGTGAGTATATATATTATGGTTTTGAAATATGACTAGAGTTTTTTCTGACAATTAAAAAGTATGTGCTTAAAGTGATCCGGTGTTGCAATGCTAGGTCTTATAACTCTATAGAATCGCTAACTAAAGCTTCACAACGCCTAATTTCAACATCGTAACACCTACACATGCTGGATAATTAGATAAAATGCAATGCAACAACACCATATTTTTAAGCACCTTATTGTTATTCATGTTTTATGTGTGTCCACCTCTATCACTTATAACGTTGTGGAGCTAAATCGCTAGTCTCACAACACTAATGCATTAAGTTTTAGCATCGCTACAACTGCTCACCAATACTTCTTAAAAATAATTGAGTGTTGCATTATTACCATGAGTGCCACAGTGTCTAGTGAAAATCATAATTATGTTGGTAGAGTGTCGTGATAGAGTTCATTTCTCAGCACTGTGGTGCCCATACATGTCAACCACTAAGACAATTATTTTATAGAAAAGTACGACATTTTGAGTTCTAATGTTAGTGTCAAGGCACCTTTTGATAGTTAATGCCATATTGTCAGTTCCCATTTAAACCTATTTTATCATCTAGTGTGGCCAAGTGTTGCAGCATTATGCTTCTTAGTGCCGTAGTGCTACATTTTTTATATAAATAAGATGGCTACAAAATTTTTAATCTCACTGTGCCCTCTTAGTTCCTTGGTTTTTTCTATTATTTTTATGTTCATTTTCACGCTCCAAGTCTTCTTTTTTTTAATTAGTGACTAGATTCATTGTGGGCAAGAAGTGGGCCTTTACCTCATATAGTAAGAAAATATTCATTTGTACTGAGGATGAGGAGAGGTATGAATAATGTTCTGTCCAGAAATAGTTAATTCCCTAGTGGGGTTTTCTCAGCCTTCACTAGGAGGGGGGGGGGGGGGGGAATTTACTTACCTATACAATCACATAAATAGGATGGTACACAATTTATAAGGAGCCTACAACATTTGTGGTGTGTGTTGTTATGGAGTTCTTTGTGAATTCAAGGGATCCCAAACCAACTGGTGTTATGTTAGGGGTAAATGAGTTCTATTTGATCTAGTGAGCATAAATAAAGTGTTCAAAATCCCTAATTTTGAGTTTAAAGAGTATAGCCTTTTTCCCTGTTCTCCCATTAACCCACAAAAAGATTTAATAGCCTTAATTAGGCCTAATTACAGGACAGTCAAAAAAAGAGAGGGAGGGTAAAGAAATCAACTTTCCTACAACCATATTAACTCAGGTCTCTAAGACTTGGCATAATTTCATATATTTCCTGCCATTTACCTAACATCAACATTAGTTTGGTTATCTGGGATTGTGTACTATTAAATTATTCCATTAATGAAGGTCATAATATTGATGTAGGAAACCTCATTCATTCCTCTTTACTGTGCATTAAAAGGGGTTCCATTTTTGTAAGTCTAGGGTTCCACTTATGTAGGTTTAGGACACCATTGTTATGTTTATTTTTTGTGTCTATGCTAGTGTTTCAGGATATCTTGGGGAGGAACATCTCATTCTCATTTCTACTATCTCTAAAGATAAAATTGAAAATTTTAATTTAAGCACCAGGAGGAGGGAGTGGGACCCATTCATCCCAAAACCTATACCCATTATGACGTTAGGAGATTAGGTTGTTGGTGTTATGAATCATATTGATGGAATGCACATATATTTTGATGAAAACTAGTAGTGGCACTTGTGAGTGATGCACTAAATGCATTACATGATGGATATACAACAACATCAGTGAACATAAGCTTCACAATTTGATGAAGTGTTGGTTTGTATATTTAGGAGCAGCTCCTTATTTGAGAGCCCTAACCATCACTTCTTCCAGACAGCCCCCACTTTTGATCCCTATGATTGGTAGGAGCCCCCACCATTGTTTCCACCGGTGGCTACAATAGCTGTGATAAAATGAGATAATAATAATGATAGGGATGTTTGCTTTTTATTTTATTCCTCTAAGGTAGTTAACTTAAATTTGTTTAAGTTAATACTTCATACTAAATTTAACTACTATAACACGAAATCAATTGACTACTGGTTTTAAATTGATTAAATAAGTTTACCAAAAGGTAATACTCATATTAATTTTAAAATTATGTATAAACTAAGCATAGAGTTGGGTTGCATTATAACAACCCTTAATTAAAATGAAATTTTGTTTACTTGAAAGGATAAAGCAATCAGGTACTCAATTACATTACTAAGGTACTCCAAAATATAGAAATAAAAAGGGAAATAGAAGAAAAGAAAATAAAAAAGATAAATGAATACCAAAACATAAAAAATTGGTACATAAAAAGCTCAAACTCTTGGAGAACCTAATACTAAACTAAACAAGGGAAGTGTGAGAATCCTAATGCATATTGATAATTATAAATGAATTGCAAATTTAATTAAATATGAAAACGTCCTAATAATAAATCAATCAACCTAACTAAGTAGTCAATAATTGCACAAACACGTGTAGTAGATAAGCTTAATATGTATATTAACAAAAATGATTAATTAGGATGTTTGTACTAATTATTTTAAATAAAATTTCCAACCTTAGACTTATTGAAATTAACATCAAATTAGGGAAGTATTTTCCTACATTTAATCATTTTAATATGTAATTTCATTATGAAATTTGAATTAATCAAAAGTGCATTTATATTGCTTGAGGAGCAATAGCTTAAGCTAGAGGAAAGTTGTTAAGTGAAATTAGGTTATTTTTTTTTACTTAAGTTCTTATGAAAAACATTTTGTTTTGATCTAGTGAGCATAAATAAAGTGTTCAAAATTCCTAATTTTGAGTTAAACAAGTATATCCTTTTTGTCTATTCCCCATTAACCCACAAAAAGATTTAATAGCCTTGATTAGGCCTAATTACAGGACAATAAAAAAAGAGAGGGAGGGTAAAGTAATCAACTTTCCTACAACCATATTAACTCAGGTTTCTAAGACTTGGTATAATTTCATATATTTCCTGCCATTTACCTAACATAAACATTAGTTTGGTTATCTGGGATTGTGCACTATTAAATTATTACATTCATGTAGGTCATAATATTGATGTAGGAAAGCTCATTCATTCCTCTTTACTGTACATTAAAAGGGGTTCCATTTTTGTAAGTCTAGGGTTCCACTTATGTAGGTTTAGGACACCATTCTTATGTTTATTCTTTTTGTGTCTATGCTAGTGTTTCAAGAGATCTTGGGGAGGAACATCTCATTCTCATTTCTACTCTCTCTAAAGATAAAATTGAAAATATTAATTTAAGCACCAGGAGGAGGGAGTGGGACCCATTCAGCCCAAAACCTTTACCCATTATGACGTTAGGAGATTAGGTTGTTGGTGTTATGGATCATATTGATGGAATGCACATATATTTTGATGAAAACTAGTACTGGCAGTTGGGAGTGATGCACTAAATGCATTACATGATGGTTATACAACAACATCAGTGAACATAAGCTTCACAATTTGATGAAGTGTTGGTTTGTATATTTAGGAGCAGCTCCTTATTTGAGAGCCCTAACCATCACTTCTTCCTGATAGCCCCCACTTTTGATCCCTATGATTGGTAGGAGCCCCCACCACTATTTAAACCGATGGCTACAATAACTGTGACAAAATGAGATAATAATGATGATAGGGATGTTTGTTTTTTATGTTATTCCTCTGAGGTATTTAACTTAAATTTGTATAAGTTACTACTTCATACTAAATTTAACTACTATAACACCAAATCACTTGACTACTGGTTTTAAATTGATTAAATAAGTTTACCAAAAGGTAATACTCATATTAATTTTAAAATTATGTATAAACTAAGCATAGCACTGGGTTGTATTATAACAACCCTTAGTTAAAATCAAATTTTGTTTACTTGAAAGGATAAAGCAATCAGGTACTCAATTATATTACTAAGGTACTCCAAAAAATAGAAATAAAAAGGGAAATAGAAGAAAAGAAAATAAAAAAGATAAATGAATACCAAAACATCAAAAATTGGTACATAAAAAGCTCAAATTCTTGGAGAACCTAGTACTAAACTAAACAAGGGAAGTGTAAGAATCCTAATACATATTGATAATTATAAATGAATTACAAAGTTAATTAAATATGAAAATGTCCTAAATAATAAATCAATCAACCTAACTAAGTAGTCAATAATTGCACAATCACGTGTAGTAGATACACTTAATATGTATATTAACAAAAATGATTAATTAAGATGTTTGTACTAATTATTTTAAATAAAATTTCCAACCTTAGACTTATTAAAATTAACATCAAATGTGAAGTATTTTCCTACATTTAATCATTTTAATATTTAGTTTCATTAAGAAATATGAATAATCAAAAGTGCATTCATATTGCCTCAGGACAAGCAATAGCTTAAGCTAGAGAAAAGTTGTTAAGTAAAAATTAGGTTATTTTGTTTTACTTAAGTTCTTATGAAAAATATTTATTTTACATGATGTTGTGTACAAAAATCTCTAGAAAGAAGCATAAATATTAAAGCCTATACTAGTGTCCCTGCTCCCTAACTACTAATACCATAGTGCCATCAATGCCCCAACACCACTTTTGAACACGAACTTTTATTTGGTCTCGTGAACGGATGTAGAGCTACGTTCGGCCGGCACTGAGATCGCGCCACGTAGTAGGCACAAAACTGTGGATCCGACCCGAAGAATAGTGGGTATGTCGCACGTGCGTTTTTTAAATCCATGACAACCCAATATTGCTAGGTATTGCTAGGTATTTGTCGATTTTGCTCGGAAATAACGAGAAATATCATTATGTGAATACAAATACCGAGCAATATCGAGTTATACCGAGCAATACCCAGTTATTTCTAGAAAAACTGGGTATTGCTCGGTATTCCTCAGTATTGGTCTTCACAGAGCGGTATTTCTCGTTATTGCAAAGCAGTACCTAGCAATATCGAGCAATACCAAGTAATACCTAGCAATACGCGAACCTAGCATTCCCTTGTTTCGGTCTGGGTCAAGTCGTCGGGCCATGCGGTAAAGAGTAAGAGAACGTGGCGTGATCTCAGTAGTGACCGAATGTGGAGCTACGTCCGGTCACCGGACCTAATAATTGTTCCTGGAACACAGCGGTGCTCTAAGTTAAAAAAGTTTACAATTTAATTCAGCAATGCAATGCCAAAACTTCAAGCCCCTCTGCATCAACAACACCCTAATGCTACATTTGAAAATGCCATTGCGCTAAGTATTTTGTCATTTTGCTTATAATTTAATACCCTGGCGGCAATATCTAGAGTGTTGTAGTGCTAATTTGCCTACCTATGCATCAAATCACTAGTATTTATTCCAAACCACAACCCCGTAGAACCAAATCACCTGCAGCATCATGGCAAGCGAGCTAACATGGTTCATTTTGAAGTGTCATGTTGATTCAGTCTAATATTATGATGGAGCAAAAATATAAAGCACTGATGCGCTAGCTCATTATTGTAATGTCGCGACGTCTGAGTCAATTTTTTTAACTTAGTATAAATTGTTTGCTTTCTATAATTTTTATGGTTGGTCATCTTTTTATTGTATAAATTAGTAAGAGAGTGTGGAGTTTGGTGTGGAGAGTTGTCATGCTTAAGGGAAATTGATTCGGGAAGTGACTATTATTTGGAATTGATTGTAAATGCTACTCCGAGTGATTTTTTCTCCACTTAAACTCATGTATCTTGTTGTGATTCATATAATGAAATCTATTTTATGTGAAATCATTTTCATGGTTGGCTAATTTACTTGTTTTGAGCTATGTGAATGAAGAATGTTTTTCCTTATGTACAATCAAGTACATGCAATGCTTAATATTTTTTTTAATCTCTCTCGTTCTTAATTAAGTTCAAGTAATGACCATGTTCGAATTTAGAACTTAGTGTGATTCTTTTCCTTAATGGAGGAAAGACAGAATAATTAGGTGGATTGAAACATAAAACTTTCATACATAGGCATAGGATGAAGAGGTTTTTGGGGTCTATAGAGATAGATTCATTGTAGTGAGGTAAAATCCTTACTTTACACCATTACAAGGTCAATAGAGATCTAATTAGGTGCATAGACTCTAATTCAAAACAAATCTTAGAAGGGTTTGCCAGAGAGAAAAACTATAACATTTATAATCATAAGTTCAAAACATTTTAACTTTGATTAAATTACCTTTTCAACAATTATAGTAGTTGTTTAGACTATCACACTTCAAGATCTATATTAGAAAAATTACATCTATCTTTTATTTTAACCATTTAATTAGAACTTATCAATGAAAACCAGAAAGAAACATGATTGCTTTCTTGCCTTGTCCAAAGCCTCATATCATAGGATCCTTACATTTTCTTAAAAATATGTAAAAACATGTAATGAGTAAATAGCCCAGTAAGTAAACAAAATCTTACAACTGCAATTAATGCAAGATAAAAATGAACAATATGTTATAAATAAAAAAGAAACATGATTGGTCAATCCATTACAACATCAGCCATAGTATTAGTGATAGTTAATAGTACTAATGTCAATAATATTTTTAGCATCATAATTAATAATGTTAAATAATGTTAATAATAGTAAATGGTATTCATATCAGTCACAATATCAGTACAATGTTCATATAAATGTTAGTATCAACATTTAGATATTCATGAGTGTATCTTAAGGGTATCTTACTCCTACACTCATGACTCCTAATCAATTTTCTCTTATAACTCCCAATCAATATACTCCTTATAACTCCACTTGAATCATGTGAATCAGTCTCCCTGACTCCTTATAACTCCCAATTAATCTTCAGCTCCTTATAACTCTCAATCAATAAATTATGTGGATCAGTAGGGTATCATATTTATCATATCATATATTTGGTATCATTTAGTACTTTATTTAAAATATAATAAAATAAAATCAAATTGTTTAAAATGATATAATTATAACATATCCAAACTTACACGATAAATGCTTATGAAATCAGAAGAAAATATATTTTTGGCAGATTTAGGAGAGATAAAATTCATAGCAATCAAAATAATCAAAAATAGAAGTAAAAAGAAATAACAAAATTAGTCTCCCCTTATAACTCCTAATCAATGTACTCCTTATAACTTCCCTTGAATTATGTGAATCAGTCGCCCAAACTCATTATAACTCCTAATTAATTTAGAGCTCCTTATGACTCCCAATTAGTGAATCACATGGATCAGCATGATATCACGTGGAGTTATCATATCATGTATATAACATCATTCAACACTTTATTTAAAATATAATAAAATTATATCAAATCATTCAGAATGATTAAATCTATAATATATACAAATTTTCAAGATGAAAGCTTATTAAATCAGGAGATAATGCATTTTTTGGTAGATTTAGGAGAGATAAAATTCTTGGAAGTCAAAATCATACAAAATAGAACTAAGAAGACAATTACATACTACTAATAGAATAAATTTGTAACCGGAATGAGTAACAAATATGATATAAAGACCTTTCACTCTCTCCTCACTCTTCTTTCTCTCTTTTAATTTCTTTCTGACAAAACAACCATGTGAGAGTCGGTACAGTGAGACAGGGATATATATATATATACTTGTCTAGCAACGCAACACTTACCAGATCAGTGCCAAAGTGCTCAAATTCAAAATTTTCACATATTTGAGTTATTACGGAGAAAACTTTCATCATGATTCAGTAGGATAAACTTTGCAACTTGAAGTAGATAGTATTAGGGACATTTGTAGGGTATAATTTTCCTCATGAGATCAATAATGTTATCTTTACTTTATTACTTGATTTATACATGCACTTGCATAACTTTGAAAATATGGTTTTACCACATTAGTAGAAGACTATTAAGAATTTATATATAATTTACATTTACCTGTCAAAATAATTATAAATAAAAAAAGATATATTCCATGCTACAAATCTTAAGTGATTGAGTGAGAATTTTCTTAGCATTATGCAAAGATTCATGCATACAAATGAAAGAAGCTCATAAGAGTCATGGGAGTTCTTATCCGACCATCGTATAATGACATCAACAATAATAAGAGCAACCCTTTATCCCACTATGTCGGCTCAGATAAATGAATCATTTTTCTCCATTATGTCATGTTAAGAGTTAAATACACATTTAAATCTAGTAAATAAAGGTCATTTTTAATATTTTCTAACCATGTTCTATTTAGTCTACATTTACCTTTCTTTACATAAGTCAAATCTAATACATCTACTTTCCTAACCGATTTATCGAAAGGCAGCCAATTTATGTGACAAAACCCTCTAAGGTGACTCTCTTTAATCTTATCTTCCACGGGAGCTACTCCAACCTTTTCACGTATATGCTCATTTTGTATCCTATCTCTAAGAGAAAATCCACTCATCCACCTAAGCATCCTCATCTCCGTAACACTTAACTTAATATTATGCTTCTCTTCTAATGGAAAAAATTCTTTAGTATAACACATTGCAGGTTTGACCACCATCTTATAGAATTTTCCCTTAAGTTTAAGGCAAGCTTTTCTATCATACAACAAGGACGATACATTCCACCACATTAACCATCCAACCTGAATTCTACTAATAACATCTCCATCTATTTTACCATTACTTTGAATAACAGGCCCAAGATATAAAAAGTGTGTATTCTTAGTAATGATTTGATCACTTAAAATCACAATCCCCCCACTAGATCTATTATTACAAAAACTACACTCAATATATTCAATTTTAGATTGACTCAAATGAAAGACATTAGACTCTAAGGTTGACAACCATAATTCAAGTTTATCTTCATCTCCCTCTCTAATTTTATCAATAAGAAGAATATCAGTACCTAAAAACATACACCAGGGTATAACCTCTTGCAAATGTGTAGTGAGAGCATCCATGACTAAAGCAAAAAGACATGAGCTTAAGGCTGATCCTTGATGTAATCTAATAGAAATATAAAATATGTGGTCAAACCACCTTGTGTTTGAACACAATTAACAACTTCTTCATACATATACATAATGACTTAAATATAGCCATTATTAACTCCTTTCTTTTCTAGAAGTCTTCATAATACATATCTTGGAACTTTATTATATGCTTTCTCTAAATAAAAAAAAATATCATGTGTAGATTCTCCTTATTCTCTCCATACTTCTCCATCAAACATCTCAATAAATGTATAGCTTCCATAGCAGACCTACCCAACATGAATCTAAATTGATTTTGAAAAATATTAATATCATGCCACAACCTATGATCCATAACTCTCTCTCATAATTTTAAAGTATGACACATAAACTTAATCCCTCTATAATTTGCAAAATCTTGTGCATCACATTTATTCTTAAAAATAGAAATAAACACACTCATTCTCCACTCAACACACATCTTTTTAGTTTTTAACATAATATTAAAATGTTAAGCTAATAAATTCCTTCATCTCTTAAGCATTTTCACACCTATATTGGAATATTATCAGGTCTAATAGCTTTTCTACACTTTATTTTCTTTAAATCATGTCTAACTTTGATTTTACTAATACACCGATAAAAATTAAAATATTTATTTTCTTTTAGGGTGCTAAGGTCACTAAATTCAATCGCATTCATATAATCATCATTAAAAAAGTTTAGAAAAATATCTCAACAATTTTTTTTTAATATTCACTTTTAATAAATCACTTTTTTATCTTTATCCTTATTACACTTCACTTGAACAAAATTCTTACTTCTCTTATCTCTTTGTTTAGCTAACTTATACATATATCTTTCACCCACTTTAGTATCTTATCTGCTATATAAATTATTAAAAGCTAAAATTTTTGCATAACATATTATTGTCTTAGACTTCTTACGGACCTCTTTATGTCTTTTCTAATTATCAAAATTTTTATATATAAACTATTTTTTATGAAAATTTTTCTTATTTTTTATATTTTATTGCACATTTTGATTATACAATTAACTATTTTACTATCAGGAGATTTTTTAATTGATACTCTAAGCATATCTTTTGCAATATTCTTATTATGACTAGCTACATTTTCTCATAGAACATTAGCTTCCTCACACACAGATAAAATCGTAAGATCTAGTATCTTACTTTCAAAAATATTTTTTTAATACTCTTTAAATGCCCCCATCTAATCTTATAATAATATTTTACTATATTTTTATTTACTATCCCTTCATCTAAAAGTAAAAAATTTTAAATTTTTATGCATTAAGCACTAACAAATCATGCAAATGTGATTTGATTTGTTAGTGCTTATTACATAATAATTTAAATTCTAGAAGGAGAATAATCATGACATGAATTCTTTAATATTTGAAAATTCTAAAAGGAGAAAAATCATAAGGCTTGGCTCATCTGAAATAATAAACAATGTGGGTGAATTGTATAAGGTATGTCTTTCCCTCCAAAAGTATTAAAGATTTTAATATTTGAATTATGAGCTTGGCCTTATGTTAGAGAAGTGAGAAATACTAAACGAACATTGAAAGGTGATGGACATCAATGCCAATTGATAGCCACTAAAAGAAAAAAATGTAATGATGGTCGTCGACATTAGTTAATAGTATTTTTAGTGGTTGTATGATTATGGACATGAAAATCTAATCGTAAAATGCATCAATGATTGAGTGATGATGATTAGGCGATAACAATCGAATGATTGTGGATTAGCGAAGTGTTCGGGTGACGATGGTCATTCGTAGATACTATCTATGTTAATGAAAGTAGAGTTTTATGATTATTCAAGTATGTGAGCTCTTCCAACTTAACATCCTACTCATGTGTGGAACATTTGGGTTAATTTCATTAAAATCTTAGACACTCAATTGGATAGTTTAGGATAATCTAGCTTGATTAGTTATTTATTTATTTATCTAAGCTTTTTAATGAAATTAGAATTAAGTGATCTTAGCCTCACTAAAATATTCTCAATGAGGTGCATACTTTAAGAAAAAAATTAAGTGGAAAATGAAGATCGTATAATCATGAGTACAAATCTAAATATTTTTAATTCAAAACATTTCAAAAAAAGTTTTTTCTTGATCGAATAGTTTTTTCTAATAACATATCAAAAAGAAAAATGGCAGTATAAAGATCTAATGAGATTTGTTAGATGAAAATTTTATTTATTCTCCCAAATTATCACCCTCTAAAGCTCAATTAACACTTATGTTATTCCTTAAAATATTCTAGCTAGGTTAGATGACAAAATGAAATATGGTATATATATATATATATATATATATGAATCTTGCTAATAGGACAATCATTCTCCAATATTATGTAGAAATTATTTATCAAGATTAAGCATACTACAAGAATTCTAATATATTGCAATGAGATTTGAGACCAATATTTAGGATTCTAATGGTCATTTGTCAAATTATTTCATTAGTTGAATGGAGTTTCACTATTTTCATTTGCACGAAGTAAAAATATTTTATTAAATAAGATTTAATTCTCATATCATTGATGTGAAGTAGAGAAATTTAATAATTAATTTAAAAATATTATTTTATGATCGAATATAACATATAGATCAATACATTATCTAAAAAGAAAATTATTATTTTATTATGGATAGAATGATAAAAAAATAGTCTTATGAAAGATATAATTATATTTATTTTTGCAATGTTGATTACTTACACAATATAATTTAATTGAATATAGTTTATTTTATTATGGAGTGTATATAGGTTATCAATAGAAGAAACCCGCTATAAATAATTACATCCTAACAATATTAAAGTGTATTTTATTATAGTGTTTATTTGGTTTGAAGTAAAATTAATGCAATTTAAATAGATTAAGATCAACAGCAGAAATCCTACTATATTTTCTTGATTTGGCTCTTTTACAATGCTTCTTTTCCTCGTAAAATATTACAAACACATCATTTAAAATACTCTCTAGTCTAAATGCTTGATTTCTGTGTCTAGTTTGTATTATTGTAGGGTTTTCTTTTCCACTTTTTCCCTATTATTTTATGTCAGTTTTGTGTGGAATATGATTGTGTCGATTAATTCCATCGATCAAGCTCACTCAGTTTGCTTAAAGACAGACAAAGAACAAAGCACTATGACTCTCCAAAAGCTTGCGCTGTGGAGCTACTAAGAGCACCATGATGCTCCAGACTGCTGTATTGGGCACTATCAGGCATATTAGACAAAGGGTGTTGTGCACTGCGATTCTCCAAACATGGCGCCATAGTTCTACAAGGTAGTTTTCATTCTTTATTTTCGTTAAGGGTTGTATCCCTTTATGGTTTTTGTATGTTTCTCTTTGTTTATTTGAGAGAGAATGGTGTAAGGGTGAAGAAAGGAAAAGAAAGAGCTAAACAGAAGATAGATATGTGATAGTTTTTCCAAATTTTTATAGAGAATTTCTTGGTATGATGTGGCTTCATAGTTTTTTTTCCTACGTGAAATCCTTGTATTCTTTCTTTCCACTTCAATTTTCTATTTCTTATTTATTTCATTGCTTTGTTTACTTTCCAACAACAGATATTAAAGCAATGTTTTTAAATTCGAATGAGAGTAATGACTGAAAAAATAAGATACATTATTAAGAAGTGCAATAATTCAAACTTCACATTTTGAATTATATAAATTGAAGGTCTGCTGTTTCAGAAGAAATTATATTTATCATTGGAGGAAATCACCAAGAATTCAAATTTAATGACTATGGAGTGGGAGGTTCTTGACAGGATGACCTTAGGTTTGATTGACTTTCAATTTTCTCATCTTTTGTATTCAACATTGTAAATGAGAAGACTACAACTAGTCTCTTAGATGCACTGACAGATGTATAAGAAACCATCAACCTTAAATAATTTGTTCTTAATGAAGAAGTTATTCAATATGAGATGTTAGACAACACTTCAATGGTAGAGCACTTGAATAATCCAAGCACTGTGATGAGTTAGTTAACATCAAGTTTGATGATGAGCTAAGAGCACTAATGGCATTATCTTTATTGCCAGATAGATGGGATAGGCTGGTTACTAATGTGAGTAACTCTTCTGGGAGTTAAAAGTTGAATTTTGAGAACATTGTTGGGTTACTACTTAATAGAGAGGTTTGTATGAAGGTGAATTATAAATCTTAAAATTTTTCTCTAAATATTAAAGCCAGAGGAAGGGGTTAAAATAGAAATCCAAGTATCAGAGATATTAATCTAGTGGAAGGAAAGTCTATTCAGGTAAAGTGAAAGTTGTGCACTAGAACTGTGAAAAGAAGTGTCACTTGAAGAAATATTGTACTTATCCAAAGAAGGCTAGTGGTGGAGGTCAAGATAAAAACACACTTATAAACATATATATAGAAGAGCTTTAGCCAAATTCTTTTATTGTCTCTGGATAATTCTGAATATTGGGTTGGAGATTCAGGTGCTTCATTTCATGCAAGTCCTAACAAGGAGACATTTAAGAATTACATAGAAGGTGATATGGAAAAAGTGTATCTATGAGACAATAAGCCTGACAATATTTTTGGATAGGGAGATGTTGATATTAAAATGCTAGATAGGTCAACTTGGAGACTCAAGGATGTTAAACATATTCCTTGTATGAAGAGAAATTTTGTTTCTATAAGCCAGCTTGCAACCTTAGGCCATGTGACGTCATTCACATGAGATAAATCGAAGGTGACAAAATAGGCTATAAATAAAGCTAATAATATATTAAAGGCACTCTGTATATTATCAACAAAAGATTAGATTCTATTCGAGTAATAGATTTAATTGTTGATTGAGGTCTTTGACATTATAGACTTGGCCATATGAGTAAGAAACATATTCATTCACTTCTTACCAGAGGAAAGCACATACTAATGTATCAGGTCCTGCTCCAATTTCTTCTATAAGAAAGCCTTTTTTTTTTTACTTTTATTAATGATCACATCAAAAAAGATTGAGTGTAATTCTTAAAATAAAATTCATATGTATTTGATGATCTTAAGAAGTTAAATTTCATGTTTGAAAAAGAGACAAATTTAAGGCTTAAGTGTCTTAGATTACATAATAGTGGAGAGTATCATGAGAAGAAGTTCAACGAGTATTGTGCTTTGAATGGGATCACAAAAGAGTTCACTACTCCAAGAGCATCATAACAGAATAGTGTTATAGAGTGCATGAATAGACGAGCATGAGTCTACATGCTACTCCACCCAAGTATATCTGAGCAAATGTAATATATATTGTTATTTATTTGATCAATTGTGGTCCATTAGTTCTTCTAATTGAGGGATTTCCTTCGAAAACAGCTTGGAGTGTTAAAGAGGTAAGTTTATCTCTTCTCATAGTTTTTGGATGTTCACATATATTCTTATTGATGCAGGTTCTATGAGTAAGCATGATCTAAAATCAATCAAGTGTATATTTACTGGATATAGCTTATATGAATTTGGCTATAAAATTTAAGATTATTCGAATTAAAACTTCATTAGGTGCATGGATATCACATTGAATAAAAATTAAATTTATAAGGATAGAAAGGAAACTCCTAGGAATTCTTTTAAATAGATTGAGATAGAGGATGAAGATGAACAAGAAGACAAATACATTAGGTGTTTTCAAGCTGATGAAGCATAGAAAGTTCCTTAGAGATCTGCTATTAAAATTACGAGATAAAAAAATATCAAAACCAATACAAAGGTATTCTATTTCCTTATATTATCTATTGGTGGTATATGGTGATGAGTCAGAGTGATATAATGAGGTTTCTCTTGTTAAAGATTAAAAAAAAAAAGTGGTAGCAAGCCATGGATGATGATATGCATTCATATGAGTGGAATCTACTTTGGATTTGATACGGTTATTAGATGATAAGAAAGTGCTGCAGAATAAGTGAATTTATAGGCTGAGAGAAGAACCAGATGGTAACAAGTACTACAAGGCTAAACTTGTTAATAGTTTTCAATAAAGGGAGGGAATGAACTACATTAAAATTTTCTCTCTAGTGGGGATGATAATCAAAATTAGAGTTGTACTGAACATAATAGAAGTGAATAATTTATGCATGGAGAAGATGGATATAAAAATAGTATTTCTTCATGGCGACTTTGAAGAAGAGTTATACATTGTGCAACCTTAGTGATATGTGGTCACAAGTAAAGATGATCTCATGTGTAAGCTCAAAATGAGCTTATATGAGTTGAAGTAGACACCAAGATAGTGATATAGAATATTTGAAAATTTTATGTATGATAATAGATATATAAAGTCCCAGTTAAATCACTTTTATTTTCTTAAAAACTTTGAATATTATTATATAATTCTATTTTTGTATGTGGATAACATGCTAAATGATGGGTCATAGATGAAGAAAATAAGATATATAAAAGAGCAGTTATCAAAGGAATTTTAAATGAAAGATTTAGATCCATCAAAGAAAATTCTTTGTATAAGAATAAGCAGTGATAGAAGGGAAATTATAATGATTTGGTCTCAAGCTAAGTATGTTGAAAGGTGCTATAGAGATTCAATATGAAATAGGAAAAGCTAGTTTGCACTCCCTTTGGTAGTCATTTTTAGCTATCTAAGAAATGATTGCCTAAATCTAAAGCAAAGCAAGAATAGATGGATAGGAATCAGTATGCTTCATCATTTAAAAGTTTGATGTATGCTATGATCTATATGAAATAAAATATAACATATTTAGTGCGAGTAGTCAACAGATTTATGAGCAATCTAGGGAAATTTCATTGAGAAGCAATTAAGTGAATTCTCAAATACGTAAGAGGAACAATTGATAAAGTTATTTATTTTGAAGATGTTGGGATTGATCTATAGGGGTGTATGTGGATTCTAATCTTACTAGTAGGAAGAGCATAATTGGTTATATCTTCACTTTTGGAAAGAGTGCAGTGAGTAGGGCTTCTAAATTACAAAAGATTATTATGCTCTCAACCATATATAGAAGTTGAGTATATTATTATCACTGAGGCTAGCAAGGAGATGATATGTGATGCCTTAATATCAAATTTAGAATAATTGTTAGTTTATCTCTTAATAATTTATTAGAGCTTATATAAATCATAAATATAATATAACTAATAGGAGCATCTAATAATTTTATACATCAAAATATTTTACAATATTTATTTTTCCAAAATCATATACATAATAGCTAAGAGATCAATACTCTATTATTTGCTCCTGACTATAAAAGAATAAAAGAAAAATTCAAACAATATAAAAAAAAAAAAAACTAAAGACCTTTAGTAAACTCACTCCAGCTAGTGCTCACCCTTCCCAAATCTAAAATCATTAAAATTCATATAATGAGCTAATTAGCTCAAAAGTAACTCGAATTCTCCAAAGCTTTCAACGCAAGGATCGAATAATCAATATGTAATGCTCAGTCCAATTAATATAATCGATAACAACGAAAATATTGAATAATCAAATATCATCAATAAAACTTAAAATGATTAATAATAAAAGTTAGAAATTATTATGATGAATATAGAAATCAAAATAAGGTTATAAGAATCAATAAATTAGTAAAATAGTTTTTGAGAGAGTTGTTATTTAGCTTAGCATGTTTTATATTCTTACAACTTATATGTTTTTGATGATTTCAAATAATATTATTTTCATTATTATTTCCTCCTAACACATTTTGGAAGAATTATTTTGCTCTTGTATGTACTAACATGTCTTGGGACGATCTGGTCAATTATATTCCCTAATGAGAAATGGAACGAACAGAGAGGGTTAAAAATTTTCTAAGTATAAATCGTACGGATGATATTTTATATTCATCCCAGGATGATCTTCTCTATTTTTTCCAAATATAAAGATCATATGGATGATATTTTTCATTTGTCACAGAACAATCTTCTCTAGATTTTCCAAATGTGAACTTCGTATGGACGATATTTCCATTCATCCCCGGACGATCTCCTCTATTTTTGGAAAATACACAGTTCATCCAGACGATATTTTTCTTTCATCTCAGGATGATCTCCTTTATTTTTGGGAAATACACAGTTAGTCCAGACGATAATTTTCGTTCATCCCAAGACAATCTCCTCTGGTTTTTCAAATACAAAGTTCGTACGGATAATAATTTTCAATCGTACCGGGACGAAGGGCTCTATTCTATATACTTGTAGTTCATCATGAATTTTTGAACCAACAAACTTTGAAAAATAACTGTTCGTACCGGACGAACCCAGTTCGTACGGGACGATGATAGAGTATGAAGGCAGTTCGTACCAATTCACATTGATTTTATACGCCATAGTTTTTATACTATTTATACAAATGAAATACGATCGTACAGAACGATTGTGGATGGTCAAATTTGAAAAATGTAGTTTTCTAGATAGTTGTTCATATCTTTTCTATAAAAGGTCCACTTAAGACTGTCATTTAATCTTTTTGTCACTTGGTCTTCATGAATGGTAAAGGAAAATTGAAGGAGAGAGTAAGAGAGAGTGTTTGGAAGAGATTTCTTCCTATTGTAGCGTGAAGGGTTCACTTGGTTACTCAAGGGTAAGGATCTCTGTGTGAACTTTGTGTTTACTTCACTCTTTTCTATTGTCCTTCTAGATGTCTAGTGTGAAGATCTTTTAAAAGATCTGGTTCTCTGCCAACACTCGAGAAGTGTGAGCAGCCGAAAGTTCTCTGCCCACATTTAGAGAGTGTAAATAGCTGAAGGTTCTCTGCCTACACTTGGAGAGTGTGAAAGGACGAAGGTTCTCTTCCTACACTTGGAGAGTGTGAACAACCAATGGTTCTCTGCCAACACTTGGAGGGTGTAAAAGGATAACGATTCTCTGCCACACCGGATTGTGGTGGAAGAGAGTTTTGTGAAGGCTTTTTCACCTTATTGTGGGGGCAAAAAGAGAGACACTAGTGGTAATAGTGCAATACCTGAAGTGGGAGACTTCTGGGAGTGGATGTAGGTCATGTTTGACCGAACCACTATAAATCTTTATGTCTTTGTATTTTCGCTACTTTAATTTCTATCATTTTTATTTTTTTGTGTGGTTGAAAAATTATTTTTAAAAATTCTAAAAACAACCTGCTCAGTTTGTTAAAATGGTTTTGAACTTTTAAATTCCAATAAGAGGCAAAATTTTAAAAGTACCAATTCACCCCCATCTTGGTTAGCATTTGGGACATAAGCTTAGGTCTAACAACCTAACTCATATTCAACAAGTTTTAACAAGTGGTATCAGAGCTTTGTTTCAAAACCATAAGTTTAGACTATTTTTTTGATTGACGACCATGGCTACATTTGGAAACCGAAACACACCAGAAGGTTACTCTATAACTAGACATCCCTTGTTTAACAATATTCCTTTTGAATTTTGCAAAATATGCATGTAAACATTTTTATAGTCACTAGACTATCGTATGTGGATCTTAGTTCAAGAAGGGTATACAAAACCAACTAGATTAGTTAACAGAGTTAGAGTTGAAATTCCCTTTGCAGACTGGACTGTAGAACAACGTGAACTAGCATAACTTAATGCAAAATATTTGAACAATTTCTTTTGTGCACTTAAATCTGAATATTACATACGGGGTTCCACTTACAAAAGTGGAAAAGACATATGGGATAGACTTTGTATAACTTATGAAGAGACTAACAAAGTTAAACAATCTAGACTTATTATCTTGTTGCATGACTATGAATTATTTTGCATAAAATCCAATAAATCTATTTATGACATGTACACAAGATTCACACAAATAGTCACATCTTTACATGTATTGGGTAAGGAACTAACGAACGCTGAAATGGTTAATAAGATACTCCATTATTTGCATACTATATATGATACTAAGATAACTATAATTACATAGTCTAAAAACTTAAATATAAACTCTATTGATAATCTTGTTGGATCACTAATTGCTTACGAGCAAGGTGTGAGTCAATGAAAGATTGATACAGGAGAGCCACGAAAGGAGAAAAATAATGCACTGAAAGTAGAAGAGTTGAAGAGTGATCTATCTGTACCTAAGGATGAGGATGACATTGCCTTAATAACTAGGTAATTTAGGAAATTTCTAAAGAGGAAACAGAAAAGACGCCAACAATAGAATAGAATAGAGGTAAGTTCAACAAAAATGTTAAGGTTTCTAATGATGTGATTTACTATGAGTACAGGAAACCTGGACATATGAAGTCAGAGTGCCCAAAACTCAAAGCCACTCCTATCAAGGAGAAGGTAGAGGAGAAACCAACTGTGAAGAAGGGAAAGAAAAATTCTAAAGAGCTTTCTAGGTGGACTCAGCTTCGAACTTGTCAGAGACTGAAAAGGAAGAAAAAGTCACCAATCTGTGCTTGATGGCTTATAATCTTGATCAATCAGATCAAGAAAAGGTATGTGACTTAACTTATGCTGAAATTTTTAAAGTCTCTAAAAGAATACATGATGCATATATGAAGCTAAAGAAAATGCATGCTAGTCTTAACCTAAAACTATAAGAATTATAAAAAGAATACGAGATCCTTAGGAAAGATCATATATTAATTGATAGCAACCATATGAGCTTACTTGATGAATTCGATAACTTGAATAATGAGAACAATATATTAAAATCATCCTATGTAGAATTGTAAAAAAAAATTAAGAAATTTAAGGATGGTTCTGAGAGTACAGAGCATTACTTGAATTTTGAAAAGCATGTCCTAGAAGATTTGAACATTTATTTAAAGTTGAAAGTAAAAGCTCTCGAGAAAAATAGGAAACCCCCAACACTTGAAGATTTTACAAATCTTATTTTGTATCCAAAATTTATATAACTCAGGAAGAGACAGAGTAGTTATAGAAGATTGAGAAATCCATTTCCTGGAGTTAAATGTTATAGTTGTGGATTGATTGGAAATATAACACACACCTGTACATTGGATAAAAAAGCTCATTTGGTATGGAAGCCTAAGATGCATAAACCTAGATATATCATACATGCATCTTTTTATAAATTATAAAAGGTGAACCCAAACTTGTTTCGGTTCCCACATGTAATGTTTAATGATTTTACAAGCACACTCTCATATAAGGTCTCGTGAGATCATATGGTACCTGGACAGCAGTTTCTCAAGACATATGACTGGAGATACTAAGTAATTTATATTACTGGAAGTTAGAGTGGAGGTAGGGTTACACTTTGAGATAACACCATAAGTAAGGTAATTGGATCAGGTATGATCAGAAATTTGAGCATTTTTTTATTGAGAATGTGCTACTAGTTGAAGGCTTAAAGCATAATCTTTTGAATATAATCTAGCTATGTGATAAAGCATACAACGTCAAATTTTTTTTCTACTAGCTGCATATTAAGCCTAAATGGTATTAATGTTTTGTATGGTTTAAGGATAATCAATGTTTATATGTTAGATTTAAATTATATCAAAACTCCTACTACTTTTATTTTAAAATAATTTCTGATGAGTCATGACTTTGACATAGAAGACTTTGTCACTCTAACATGAAAACATCTAAAGATAATTACCCAAAAGAATTTAGTGAGAGGTATACCAAAACTAGACTTTACTAAGGACTACCTTTGTGATGTTTGTCAACTAAGAAAATAGGTGAAGTCCTCTTTTCAGTCCAATAAGGATCTTAGAACTAATAAATCATTGGAGATTTTATATATGAATCTTTTTGGACTAGTTGGAGCTGTGAGTCTAAGAGGAATGGTATATGAATTTGTGATAGTATATAATTTTTTAAGATTCACATGGGTTAAATTTCTATATCATAAGAATGAATCATTTGAGGAGTTTATAGATTTTTCGACTTGGATTTAGAGGAAATTAGGATGTGAGATTTTGACAATTTAAAGTGATCACGGTGGAGAATTTGAAAATGAGAAATTTGATAATTTTTGTAAGGAGAAAGGGATTGATCATAATTTTTCCGCACCTAGAACCCCTCAGAAGAATATGGTAGTCGAAAGAAAGAATATATAGAACATTAATAGAAGTCACACGAGCCATGTTGGCAGAATATTCACTTTCTAAATATTTTTTGGTTGAAGCGGTTAGCACGACATGTTATGTTCTGAATAGGGTGAACATCAGATCAAATTTAAATAAAATACCCTATGAGTTACTAAAAGGGAGAACACCTAATTTTTCACATTTGCATATTTTTGGCAAGGTGTTTATTCATAATAACAAAACATTTGCCTTAGAAAAATTTGATCCAAAATATGATGAAGGAATTTTTCCTGGATACTATAATGTTGGAAAATCTTATAGGGTATTCAATAAAAGAACTTTGATAGTTGAGGAGACCACACATATTATATTTGATGAATATAAAATTTTGGAAAAGTTGATTGTTGAAGGGGATGAGATAGAAATCGACTCCCAAAAGATTGAGAAAATAAAATTGGATGAAAATTTAGAGATTGAAAATCGGTTGCCAAGAGATTTAAGATTTTCTAAAAATAACCCAAAGGAATTGATTATAGGTGAACCTAGTGAGGGTGTTAGGGCTAGGCGTGGACTGAACAAAGAATTCAATCATTCAACCTTTATTTCTATGATAAATATTGA
This sequence comes from Dendrobium catenatum, assembly GCF_001605985.2. Lineage (NCBI taxonomy): Eukaryota > Viridiplantae > Streptophyta > Magnoliopsida > Asparagales > Orchidaceae > Dendrobium > Dendrobium catenatum. Next base: position 200,904 of record NW_021319265.1, on the reverse strand, counting down.
TCAAGCACTTTCGAATGAATTTTGGATTTTCACAATGCAAGAAGAATTAAATCAATTTGTAAGAAATAAAGTTTGAAAATTAATTACAAGGTTAAAGAATTAAAGTGTAGTTAGGACTAAGTGAATATTCAAGAACAAAATGAATGACTCAGAAGTACTTATTAGAAATAAGGCTAGATTGGTGGCTAAGAGATATAATCAGATTGAATGGATTAATTTTTAGGAGACTTTTGCCCCTGTAGCTAGACATGAAGAAATTAGGGTTTTGTTAGTCTTTACCTATTTTAAAGGATTTAAATTATTTCAAATGGATGTTAAAAGTGCCTTTTTGAATGGATTAATTCAAGAGGATGTTTATGTTGAACAATCTCTAGGCTTTGAAAATTCAAAACACAAATCATGTTTTCAAATTGAAAAAAGTCTTATATGGATTGAAACAGGCACCTATGGTTTGGTTTGCGAGATTGAACACCTTCCTACATGAGAGATCTTTTGAAAAGGATGTGTGGACACCACTATCTTTTTAAAGAAATTGAGAGATGGTATACTCTTTGTACAAATTTATGTTGACGACGTCATCTTTGGATCTACTAATAAAAATCTTTGTGATGATTTTTCTAAAATAATGAGTAGTGAATTTGAGATGAGCCTAATGGGATATTTGAATTACTTTCTATGCTTTAGCATTGAGCAAATTAAGGAGGGTACATTTCTTAGTCAGTCGAAGTATGTTAAGGACATCCTCAAAAAGTATGAAATGAATAATGCTAAACCTGTTAGTACACGACCCAAAGGAAAAATTTATTATTGGATCTTTGCTTTACTTGACTGCTAGCAGACCCGATATTATGTTTAGTATTTATTTGTGTGCTAGATTTTAATTAGATCCAAAAGAATAACATTTGATAGTAGTGAAAAGGATTTTAAGATATCTCTTAGGAACTCAGAACTTAGGAATTTGGTATCCTAAGTTTAGTTCTTCATTTGAAATAATTGGATAATCAGATTCGGACTTTGCAGGTTGTAGGGTTGATAGAATGAGTACATCTAGAATATGATAATTTATTGAAAATTCACTAGTTTCTTGGTCCAGTAGAAAATAGAATTTCGTAGCCCTATCTACTGTTGAAGCTAAATACATTACCTTAAGAAGTTATGTGGCACAAGTTCTTTGGTTAAAACAATAGTTGATTGACTTAGAATTTATTATAGGCACTATTTCAATTTATTATGATAACACTAGTGTCATTTGTATTTCAAAGAATCATATTCAACATTTAAGAACCAAACATATTGACATAAGGCATCATTTCATAAGGGATCATATATCCAAAGGAGAAATTGAACTTAATCATGTTTCAACGGAAACTCAACTTGCATATATTTTTACAAAATCACTAGCCTTTGATACTTAGTACATTAAGAACAAGGCTTGGTGTGATTGATTTGAATGCTTAAATAAAAATTTTACAACATTCATATGTGTTTTTATGTGTGTTTCACTATTTTTTATACTTAGTACATTAAGAACAAGACTTGGTGTGTCCTGGACGAACACCTGTTCGTTTGTATGATCGTTTGGTAAAAAAGCCTCTATGAAAGGATGCATCATAAATTGTGTGAATATGAAAAGTCATTTCATTTTAAACGCATTCATTTGTACATATAAAATTTTATTTCGTACGTAAGAACTTAAGCATGGTACAGGCCGAACCTATTTTTATCCATACAAAAGATCATTTCATCATATTGCTTCTAAAAGATGGTCAGTTATCTTTTTAGAAAATTCACATGACTAAGAATGTTGCAAACATACTAACAAAGAAGATGACAATTGATAAACCGAAGCTTTGTGTAGCTTCAATTGGTCTTCATGATGGATTAGAGCAGAGGTGAGCCACACCAAATAGATTATAATTGATGTTATAGATCGAGAGAAGGATTGATTGCAATCAGTTTCCAAGTGGGAGATTGTTAATTTTTTGTGGAATCTGATTATGTCGATAAATCATGTTGTACTATTGCCTTGGACCTCAATTTTGTCATTCTAGCTCACCAGGGGATTGCAAGATGTCCTACCCTTGTTTGGGTTTGGTGCATTGTACATGATTTTTTTATGCAAGTGTACAGTGTTGTAATGTTGTGTACCTAGGCATTTCACCACTACGTAGTTTTCTTGGAGATAAACATAGAGTGGAGCAATGCGGCTCTTCAAACACTAGAGTTGTAGTGTTGTAGACTCCGGTATTGTTAGGTAGACGGGAGACAGAGAGTTGAGCGCTGCGGCTCTGCAATATAGGCTAGTAGTTTTCTTTCTTTTTTTAATAAAGGGTTGCATCCCTTGGTGGTTTTAGTATGTTTCTCTTTGTTTGTTTGCAAGAGAACGGTGCAAGAGTGAAGAGAAACAAGGAGAGAGCAAGAGAGAAGAGATATCTGTACAATTTCTCTAAAATTTTCATAGTGAATTTCTTGGTGTGGGATGGCTCTATGATTTTCCCAATTTCGGATTTTTCTACATTAAATTGTATTGTTCTTTCTTTCCGCTTCAATTTTTAATTTCTTGCTTATTACGATGTGTGGTTTTACTTCCCTAACATTTTCTGTTCAAAATGAGCTTCTTGCGACGGATTTGGAGAATTTACATTTGCTATAATGGCATTAATTTGCTTAGGAGCTAGGGTAAAGCTGCTTCTTTCATTTGAATTTATGGGTGTCTTTCCTCTTCCTGTAGTTAAGATCACTGCCAAACATTATTTTTTATAAATATCATGTTCTGTTCTAAGGATTATTTTTGTCAGTCATCAAGTTGCAATTCGGACGGTCAAACTCAGATGTTCACTAACCGTAATTTCTGTCAACTAATCTGCTAAATTGCTTTTATATTAAGCTATTTAGAAACCATATAATAATATCTTATGTTGCTTGCATCTGTTTAAGTCTAGTTTGGAGTTATTTAGGCTTGTCTTTTAATAATTATTTTCGTTAAAGCTGGTTTTATTTCTGTAGATGGGACTTCTTACGAAGGATTGGCAGATTTTTCAGCTTATACGCTTCTTTGATTCCTTTGCTTTGATTTCTTCTTGTTTTGTTCTATGGGGTGCTTCCTGGACTCAACTCTATCATTTAATAAGATTAAAACACTACTTCAGTATTCTCTATATCTATCTATGGTGGTTTGCTACCGTATGTAACTAAATTAAACAGCTGCAGCCTGCAAGAAGCAAAAGTCTCCCAGTTTTACCATTTTGTAATGTTCAAATTGCTTTAAAAATGCTTAATTTTGTAAGAGCTTAAACTGTTACAAAGTTCGTTACTTTACAATGATTAAGGCTTTGTTTAGAGCAGCTTTCTTGCTGCTTCTTAAAGAAGTTTTTTCGTATAAAAATTTTATTTGTTGTACTAAAAAGCTGCTTTAAGAAGCAGTAAAAAAATAGTCTCAAACGAAATCTAAATTGCTGAAAAATTCTTAATTTTGTAAGAGTTTTAACTGTTACAGAGTTTGTAACATTACGATGATTAAAATTGCTAAAAAACTGATTTTTACAATGATTAAAATGATTATAAATAGAAAATATAATTATGTAAGGATATTTTAAAGTAATTTATATAGGATGTGCTTAAGAACCGTTGAATTCATTCAGCCTGACAGCTCTAAATTCTCATGTTTGTATAGAATGGAAAAGGGGAACCACCGAAGGACTTTATCATCAATACGATAGAGAATGCTATCTAATAATCCACCAAATGTAGTATTTTAAAGGGGAAAAATATAAATAAGGAACTTTTGCTTATTTTATGTCAGATGAAAGACCTATTAAAGAAGTCAAAGTGAGTTTGTTCTTTCTGCAACTCTGGAAAACAGCTGACGAGTTTCTTGTGATGGGTTTTGTGATTGTTGAGGTGTGCTAAGTTCTTTTTAATTTTTGGAAGAAACAACGTAAGTGTTCGGAGGAAGAAATCAAAGCATTTGCAGCTCTTTTCGAGTTTGCGTTGGTAAGAAAATTTACTACCAGCCCGCAGAAATTGGATCTTATTCGAAATTTCTTTTTCAATTTTAAAATTTCTAGAGAATTTTCTATTACGCTTTTGGATTCTTGTCACGTGCTTATCAAACTGGAAAATGACTTCAACTACAATCATGTGTTTGGTTATAAATATTATTTTTGGTTATAAATATTATTATATTTATAATTGATACATGAAACTTATAAAATTTGATCTCTATGTTGAATCTCCTATCGTTCTAATTTGGATTTACTTTCCTAATTTGAAACAACAATTTTTCACCTACTATTTTATATGGCCTGAGTTATTTGTTTGGCAGGCCTTTGCAAACAGATAATGCAACGACAAATAGCACAGATCTTCAGTTGTCATGGTTTTGGTGGAACTTGATATATCTAAGTAGTATTCAACAGTGTTTGGCTTGAAGTTTGGTTATGCTCAAAAAATTGTCATGGAAGATTGCTTCTCCTCTGACCACTATAAGACCCTTGGCTATAGCAAAATTGAATGTTTCTTATTACATCCTCAATTAAGGAGAAATCAGTGTTAAATAAAAAAACTTATATGCCTCATTCTAAACCAGATAAGCTTACTTTGTCTGAGGTATGTGGACAATATTTTTTTTTTCTTCTAATTAAATTTGCATAGCATAACAATATACTATTCTAAAGGGTAGACTAATATTCTACTATCAATTTTGAAAGTAAGAAACTATTATTTATTTTTTATTTTTTTTAATATAAAATATACAATTCATCTCAAAAGATGAGAAGTATACTCTCATATCTTCCTAATTAGAGATATAAATTATAAATTATAAATTTATTTCCATAATCAAATATAGATGATATTTAGTTCGCCATAGAAGAAAAAAAAATATCCATCTATCTTTTGTTTATGAAATTAAATTTAAAATATAGATATAGCTAATCTGCATTCACAAATTTTTTCCCTACCTTAGAAAGAAACTAAGATAGGAATTAATTTATTCGGGGATTTAGATTCCCTATAGGGACATGCCGCTATAGTTAATTGCATCTCCTAAGAAATACTCTCGATTAAACAGAAGGCTAAATGATTTTAAAACTCATTTAAATTTAAAGAAATACTTGGACTAGTTAGATTTTAGCACACATGCTTTAGATTATAAATTCTGGAATTGAGTTTGAAAATTTAGATTTGAATTAAGGAATGATGTGTATGGAGAGGAATGCATACAGTCTGGACATATCACTTGCCTAGAGTGAGCCGCTAGCTAATGGTCCTAAGAACAACAATAGCCGCATGTATGCAAGATATGGTAAGCTCTATCCTAAGATTCAAGGAGTAGTTATTTAAAAAAAATTAAATAAGATGCTACACAACATGCTTACAGAAAATAGAAACTACTCGTATGATATTGTTGATGCATAAACCACAATGTATAAAAGAGCTAATTTTATTTATTTATAAATTTATAAAATATAATCCAGGGTTTATAGTAAAGTAATGGTGGCAAAGCCACACCAACAATAAATTTGGATTCTAATCATGTCATATACATGTAGAATTAAATATAACTACTTATAGTCTTAGAGTTCCAAGCCTTCTATGGGATTCAAAAAAAAAAATCTCTCATGAAAAGGACATTACTTTTTGAATATATATATATAATACTAATTAATCATTAACTAATTAAAATTAATAAAAAATACTTTTACCTTAAATGAGTTAGGGATTAGCTTGTTTAAGAAGGAGATGGTTCGGCTATGAGAGGGGAAACATGCAAGAAGAGAATTCGACTGGGGTAGGAGGAAGGTTGATAACAATGAAGTTCGGTAGGTCTAGGGCTTTTGATTACTAGGATTGGAAGGCATGGTCGTAGCTTGGGTAGGGACAGAGGATTCAGGCAAGGAAATGGGGTTTGAGGGCCTTCAGTGTGATATCCCCAATCGATAGTAGTAAATTATATAAATAGTATAAAAGTTTATAAAGCAATAAACCCGCACGTATGCCAGATCTCTATAGCAATTGTCATATCTATAACCTCATTCAAATCACTAAAGAAAGCATCGTATCCATAATATCAGTACAACATAAAATCGTATATAGCGTCAAATCAATACATCAGTAATGACTGTTGAAATCAAATCAATAAAGTAAAATCATATTCTATATCACGTGCTCAGTATATCACATACATCCAGTTAATCTATATCACTTACTCAGTGTATCACATGCATAAGATAATTACAATGAATTAGTAGTATCAAATAGTTCCAATGTCTGTATTAATATTAGTAACAGTCCAGTGACAGAAACAGTAATGCAATAACAGTAACAGTGAAATCGTGTAGTAACAGTAAATTTGTATAGTAACGATAAATCCATATAGTAAGAATAAATCTATAAAATATTAAGAAAGAGGCCTCAGGAATATGCATTTCAGTAGTCACACTAAACAAGTAGAATTCCTGGATATCACGATGTTTTTCAGTGTTAGTATAAGTGCTAGTAAATCGTTGGCTCAGTAAATAGAGTTGTCACCCTTTTCCCTTCGGCACAGTAATAATCTCCTTATAACTCCCAATCCGTGTATCACGTGAATTAGTATAGGATAACACCAAACTGCATTATTTAAAGAAAAGCTTGTCGGCCCACCATCCTGTACAGGTAAATCAGTCCTCCAACTAACGAGTCAACCAGTTTTTACTTATTTGTTTCACACACAAATAATATTATCAATATACTATAACAGTAATAGTGACCAGCTATTACTCAAGCACATATCTACATCTATTTTAATGCATTATAATAAATAATGTATAATTAAGCTTAATTAAGATGATGCCAAAATATCATAACGGTATACAACAAAGAATCATATTAGACAAAAATACACATTTTTAGAAAATTATCAAATTATCAGAGATTGCATAAAATAACATTTCAAAACTTTAATTGTACTGAAGCACTACTTTTCAATATCCAGATAATTTTCTATCCGATAAAAATCCCGCAGATATCAAAATGCCCGGTGAAAAATTTCTAGAAAATATTCGGAACGTGCAAAATCATATTTTGTATAACATGCTAAAATTTACGTGGTGAAAGTTTCATTAATACAAAGATATGCACATTTTTCAATAATGAAAACACAAATCTGAGCAGAAAAAATACCATAACACGAAATCTTCAAAATAAAAAATAGGATACGAATTCCTTACTGCGAGACGAATAATTATCTCAGCTATTTTTACGGTCAAAAATTGCTCCGCGGCCTCTGAAAGCAAGCTTTTTTCATTCTTCCTTCTCTTTCTCTCTCCAGACTTTTCTCTCTCTTCAAAATCAAGAAAATGAGATATTTAATGGGCTGAGATATTTTAGATCGTACAGATGATATTTACATTTGTACCAGGACGATCGGCTCTGTACACAGATCGTATGGATGATAATTAATTTCGTCCCTAGACGATGGGTTCTGTGAAAAAAAAATTATTCAGTTCGTACAGACGAACTCAGTTCGTAATGACTGATCGTACAGACGAACCTGCGCTTGTTCAGTCCGTACAGACAGTTTGTACAGACTAATTGCACCAAATATCTTGAATTTCAATGGTTTTCACAATTTACCCATCTTAAGAAAAATTTCGTCCCCGATATTTTCCTTAAGGACTTGAACATAAAATTGATATAAAAATAAATCCGTCCAATCAATACTTAAATCAAATCAAATCAAAATCAAAATTCGTCAAAATCAAACAGTCATGTAGTTCATTCTATCATATATCTTTCAATAACGCATGAAAACTAATGCATCTTAATCTACCCAATCTATCCAACTCTCAATCAAATCCTATATCTCTGATAACAATCAATTCTTCCAATAACATTGCTCTAATATCAATTATGATATTCCCAATCGATAGTAGTAAATTCTGTAAAAAGTATAAAAGTCTATAAAGCAATAAACCTACATGTATGCGAGATTTCTATAATAATTATCATATCTATAACCTCATTCAAATCACTAAAGAAAGCATTATATCCATAAAATCAGTACAATATAAAATCGTATACAACATTAAATCAATACATCGGTAATGACTGTTGAAATCAAATCAATATAGTAAAATCATATTCTATATCACATGCTCAGTATATCACATGCAATCTAGTTAATCTATATCACTTACTTAGTATATCACATGCATAAGATCAGTACAATGAATCAGTAGTATCAAATAGTACCAATGTATGTATTAGTATCAGTACAGTTTAGTGACAGAAACAGTAATGCAATAACAGTAACAGTAAAATCATGCAGTAACAATAAATCTGTATAGTAATGATAAATCCATACAGTAAAAGTAAATCTATAAAATATTAAGAAAGATGCCTCAGGAATATGCATTTCAATAGTCACACTAAACAAGTAGAAGTCCTGGCTATCATGGTGTTTTTTAGTGTTAGTATCAATGTTAGTAAATCTTTGCCTCAATAAATAGAGTCGTCATCCTTTGCCCGTCGGCATAGTAATAATCTTCTTATAACTCCTAATTAGTGTATCACGTGAATTAGTATAAGATGACATCAAACCACAGTATTTAAAGGAAAGCCTATTGGTTCACCATCATGTACAAGTAAATCAGTCCTCCAACCAATGGGTCAACTCATCTTTACTTGTTTGTTTCACACACATATAATATTATCAATATACTATAACAGTAATAACGACCAGCTATTACTCAAGAACATATCTACATCTATTTTAATGTATTATAATAAATAGTGCATAATTAAGCTTAATTAAGAGGATGCCAAAATATCATAACGATATACAATAATGATTCCTATTAGACAAAAATGCACATTTTCATAAAATTATCAAATTATCAAAGGTTGCATAAAATAATATTTCAAAACTTTAATTGTACTGAAGCACTAGTTTTTAACATCCAGATAATTTTCTATTCGATAAAAATCCCGTAGATATCAAAATGCTAGGTGAAAATTTGTAGAAAATATTCGAAACGTGCAAAATCATATTCTCTATAACATACTAAAAGTTACACTATGAAAATTTCATCAATACAAAGATATGCATATTTTTTGATAACGAAAACACAAATCTACAACAACATCAACAACATCAAGCCTTTATCCCACTACATGGGGTCGGCTACATGAATCCTTTTTCTCCATTATGTCCTATGAAAGGTCAAATTCTCGTTTAAATCTAATAAAGAAAGGTCATTCCTAATATTTTTTAACGAAACCTTTTTAGGCATGCCTCTATCTTTCTTAACATAAGTCGAATCTAATACCTCTACTCTCCTAACTGGGTCATTGGAAGGCCGTCGTTTTATGTGATCGAACCATCTAAGGAGACTCTCTCTAATCTTATCATCTACTGGAGCTACTCCAACTTTTTTACATATATGCTCATTTTGTATCCTATCTCTAAGGGTAAAGCCACTCATCCACCTGAGCATCATCATCTCTGTCACACTTAACTTAGTATTATGCTTCTCTTTTAATGACTAACATTCAGCACCATAAAGCATTGCAGGCCTCACTACCATCTTATAGAATTTTTCCTTAAGTTTGAGGGGTTTTTTCTATCACACAACAAGCCTGATGTATTCCTCCACTTCAACCAACCAACTTGAACTCTTCTAATAATATCCCCATCTACTTCACCATCACTCTGAACAATAGATCCAAAATATCTAAAACAATAACTCTTATTAATTACTTGATCGCCCAAAGTCACAATCCTCTCACTATGTCTATTACTACTAAAATTACACTCCAAAAATATCAAAATATGAAATCTTTGAAATCAGAAATAGGATATGAATTTCTTACTATGAGATAAATAATTATCTCAACTACTTTGATGGTCAAAAATCGCTCTGCGACCTCCGAAACCAAGGTTTTTTCCTTTCTTCCTTCTATTTCTCTCTCCTATTTCTCTTTCCAGCCTTTTCTCTCTCTTCAAAACCGAGAAAATGAGATATTTAATGGGTTGAGATATTTTAGATCATACGGGCGATATTTACGTTCGTACCGGGATGATCGGCTCTGTACACAGATCGTATGGATGATAATTAATTTCATCCCTACACGATTGGATCTATAAAAAAAAATTGTTCAGTTCATACTAACGGATCGTACATACAAACTTGCACTTGCTCAGTTCATACAGACGATTCGTACAGACTAACTGCATCAAAAATCATGAATTTTAAGGGTTCTAACATTCAGTTTGGGGAAATCGGCGGATGAGGCATTGGGTATAGGTAGGGAGAAAGCTCTCTCTCTCTCTCTCTCTCTCTCTCTCTCTGAATTAAAGGTGTGGTATGCGAACAGGGAAGGGGGGTATGCAACTCAATAGAGCTAGAGATGTCGGAAGCTACAGGTGGGGTTCAGCCAAGAGTCGGAGTAGGGAAGGAAGATTTGGGGTCGGTTTGCTTGAGGGCTTGTAAAGGAGGAGGAGGTTTCAAAAGGGGTTGACGAGCAGATGATTTACGAAAGAAGGAAGAAGTAAATAAGCAAGAAAGAGGTTCCTTTAGCATTGTATTTAACAAGTTAATTGAAAGCATGATTGAGATCTCCACACATAGGAGTTAGGACTATTCGGTGACGTTGCAGACTAGGGATGAGACACTTTAGCAGGAGGTAAGATTTTCTAGTAGATTTGCATACATGTATGGCAGAGGGAATGAGTAGTTCTCTTTTTTTTAGAGGTCAACAAATGTCCCCCTAATAAATGTGGTATGCATCTAGAGCGAGACGAGTTTATTACAATTGACCCTATGGATCTCTAAATATTCACTCTAGATGTCACACAAAAGTTTTCAATTAGTGAATCTCTAAAAGGTTTTTTGGATCCGAATGTCACGTTAAGGCTTTGATTCTTCTGATACTCAAGAGTATGACTCGCTTCCTATATATATAGATATTTAAATGCGCTTGTAGTCAACAATATGATTGACATGTTGGCTTTAATCAAGTAGAGATCTATAAGATAGAGATATAACACTTCTTACTCAGATCCCTAGAGTGTTACTTTGTAGATTGATGATAGTATATAGCATTTATATCTTATATTTTTCTTTTGCCACCATTGTTACCTTTACTTCCAGCATTTTTGTAACTGGTCAACATCTTTCTCTATCACAATCATATACATATGTAATATTTTTTTTTTTGTGTATTGCTGATATTATTTAAGATTTATCTGAGTTTTGGATATTCAGCAATTGATGAGACTTTGATGTCTCTTGTACTAATTGTATCATGCTCAAGTAATCTTTTTAAATATTTATTTTGAGATCTTGGCACACAAAGTGATGTTGACTTAAATAAATATTTAAATATGTCAATATAAAATTCAAACACCATCAACCATAATCAGGTATACCCAAAATCAAGTTACATGATTGAAACGATCATCTACATTATGCCTAATAGAATTTTCTAAGTAAACAATGTCAAATGTTCTTATGATATTTAAGATTACAAAACTCAACCCATGGCATATTATGTTGGAATAGAAGGCTAAAGAGAAAAGAGAAAGAAGCTAGAAATTTTTATTTCTTACTTTTGGCTTGATACAACTCAAAGACACCACCACTATTTATACTAGTAGTACACGTTAAGATTGTGCCAACACATTTTAATGTAATGGTAATAAATGACTCTCTAAATTATTCTCATATCTTCACTCATAAATGCATTAATCTTCACTCATAAATGACATTAAATTCCTATTCTAGACTTTTCTAACAATTAATCTATAATAGATTTCTAGAGTATTCTAATAATTATTACATAGCAGATTTTCTAGAGACTTCTAAAATAGATTACACTAGATTATGGGCTTCAATCAAAAGCCCAAATAATAGTGGGTCAAATTAAGTTTAATTTCCAACATCCCCCCTTAAACTTTTAATTTTGTGACTCCAAGAAAATTTCTCATCTTGATATAGTCCTCATACTTGAGTGGCTTGGTGAAGATGTCAGCAAGCTAGTCTTGAGACTTCACATATTCTGCTTGCACTTCCTTCCTTGCAATGCATTCTCCGATATAGTGATAACGTGTATCAATGTGCTTTCTTCTATCATGGAAAACTAATTTTTTGGCTAATGTTATTTATTATCAACATGAATCTTCGTTGCTTCTTCTTGAGGTAATCTTAATTCTTTTAACAAATTTCGAAGACAAATTGCATGGCAAACATAAGATGTTGTAGCTATATACTCTAATTCATAAGTAGACTGACTGACAATTGGTTGTTTCTTTAACATCCAGATGAAAGCTGTATCTCCTATAAAGAACACATAACCAGTGGTGCTCTTTCTATCATCCATATCGCTAGCCCAATCATTGTCGCTATATCCTACAAGTCTAAAATCGTTAGATGAGGAATAGAGTAAGCCAAAGTGAATTGTATCTTTGATATAACGTAGGATTCTTTTAGCAGTCTTTAAGTGGCTAGTGGTTGGAGTCTCCATATAACGACTGACAAGTCTGACAGCATAGAGAATATCAGGCCTTTTGCATGTTAAGTAGCGCAAGCTCTCAACTAGACTCTTGAAAAATATAGGATCAACTTTTTCTCCTTTATCATGCTTTGATAGCTTGACTCCACAATCAATAGGAGGATTTATAGTTTTGCAATTATCCATCTTAAATTTCTTCAGCATCTCCTTTGCATAGCTTTCTTGTGAGATAAATATTGCATCTTCCATTTCTTGGACTTCAATGCCCAAATAATAGGTCATGAGCCCAATATCAGTCATCTCGAATTCCTTAGTCATTGCTTGTTTGAATTCTTCAAACATCATTTGATTGTTTTCGGTGAAGATCAAATCATCAACGTACAAGCAAAAGATTAAAACATCTTTCTTCTTATTCTTGATGTAAAGAGCATGTTCATAAGGGCATTTTATAAAACATTTATCTTGTAGGTACTTACCTAACCTGTTATTCCATTCTCTTGGTGCTTGTTTCAACCCATAGAGTGCCTTCTTTAGCTTGAAAACTTTGTCTTCTTGCCCTTTGACATATCCAGGTGGTTGTTGAATATATACTTCTTCTTCAAGAACTCCATTCAAGAAGGCTAATTTTACATCCATTTGATGTATCTTCCATTTATTTTGAGCTACCATGGAAATAATTAGTCTAATTATTTCGAAGCGAGCAACAGGAGTAAATATCTCATCATAGTCGATGCCAGCTCTTTGACTATAGCCTTTTGTCACTAATCTTGCCTTGTATCTTTCAATTTCTCCTTTAGCATTCTTTTTTGCTTTATACACCCATTTCACGCAAATTTTTTTATGTCCGTGAGGAAGTGAAGTCAGCTCCCATGTGTCGTTCTTCTCTATTGCTTTAATTTCTTCATCTATAGCATCCTTCCACTTCTTATTTTGTATGGCTTCTTGAAAATTCATGGGCTCACATTCTGCAAAGAGGCAAAAGAGTGTAAGATTTTCTTGATTCTCTATTACCTCATATACATCTCTTAAGCTCCTAAATCGTGGTATTCTTTCAATTGAGCTTTCTTGATTATCTGTAGTTAATGTTACTGGTGGAGAAGTAGGCTTCTCTCTTGCTTGCTCCATCCTTGGTTGCTCTGTATCTTCTTCTTCATATTTGTAATCTTTACCATTTGATCCCCAGTCTCATTCTTCTTCTTCATCGAATATAACATCTCGTATGATAATTATCTTTCCAAGATTTGGATTGTATAGCTTGTATCCTTTTGAGTTATTATTGTAGCCGATAAAAATGAACTTCTCACTTTTATCATCTAACTTACTTCTTTTCATATCAAGTATATGCACATGAGCTATGCTTTCAAAAACCTTTAAGTAGGAGATGTCGGGCTTTCTTCTGCTCCATGCTTCTTGTGGAGTCATTCCCCGCAAACTTTTTGTTGTTGAACGGTTGGCTAAATAAACTGCACAAGAGACTGCTTCTGCCCAAAATTCCTTCGGCAGCATCTTGCTTTTGAGCATACTCCTCACCATGTCAAGGATGGTTCTGTTCTTTCTTTCTGTTACTCCATTTTGTTGAGGGGACCCTAGAACAATTAGAGATCGACGTATCCCATTAGCATCACAGAATTCTTTTGAAGTGAATTCTCCTCCTCGATCTGATCGCATAGCCTTGATTTTGAGTCCACTTTCTTTCTCGACGGCGGCTTTGAATTTCTTAAATACGCCAAATGCTTCTTATTTTTTTTTCAAAAAATACACCCATATTTTTCGTGAGAAATCATCAATGAAGAGAAGAAAGTAGTTGCTCTTACCAAGTGAGCATGGCTTTATTGGTCCACAGACATCTGTATGTATGAGCTCCAATGGCTTTCGAGCTCTCGAACTTGATTCTCTTGAAATTTTTTTTTCTAAAATGCTTCACAAGTAAACATGCTTCACACATTTGATTGGGATGCTTGATACATGGAAGACCTCTCACCGTCTCTTTCTTTGAAAGTAGTTCCAATCCTCAAAAGTTGAGATACCCAAATCGGAGGTGCCATAACCAAGACACATCTTTATAGTACGCTTTAAGGCACTTGGCTACATCATTTTGAATGTTTAGCAAAAACATTCTATTTCTTGACATTGGCACTTTGGCAATTAAAGTGTCATTATAATCTTTTAAGAAAAGATAATTATTTTTTAAATGAATATCATATCCTTTCTCCAAAAGTTTTCCCAAACTTAAAATATTACTCTTCATATTTTATATAAAATAAGCATTAGAAATAAATTGATGCTTATCGTTCTTTAAGTGAATAAGGATGTTACCTTTGCCTTTTACTTTTATTTTTGAGTCATCTCCAAAGGATACATTACTGCCCACCATTTCATCAAGCTCTATGAACATGCTTCTTTTCCGCACATGTGAGTAATTGCTCCAGTGTCCAGGTACCACGTTCCATCTTCACATCTTTCATTATTTTTGTAGGCTAGTAATAGTATGCCATCTTATTTTCTTTCTTCTTTTACGTAGTTGACCTTTTCATTCACTTTACTTTTGGGCGTTCTACATTATTTAGCATAATACCCAAATTTGTTATAATTGTAGCACTTAACTTGAGATTTCACGTACCTTGAGTTTGAGCGTCATCTTCCTCGCCCTCTTGTTGAATTTTCTTCTCTTTCTTGATTATTGTTGTTGAAATCTCTTTCTTGTTCATTTGCACGACCTCGTCCTTGTCCATGATCTCTTCCACGATAGTTTTTATTATTATTGTTGAAGCTTTCATCTTTCTTGGTTAATTTGAGATCTAGCTTGAGGAGTTGCTCGATAATCCCTTCATTCATCTCCTTTCTTTCTTTGTAAGCTTGCAATGAACCCAAGAGTTTCTCTATTGTCATCTCTTATAGATCTTTTTGTCTCCTCGATGATAGTTCTGATACTATCAAATCTTAATTCTAGCGATCAAAGAATCTTTTCAATGGTAGTCACATCTTCTAGCTTCTCACCATTTATTTTTAGTTGATTATAAGTGGAAAGAACTCTTGAAAAATAATCGGAGACCGTCTCGCCTTCTTTCATTTCCAAGACGTTAAATTGTCTTCTTAATGTTTGAAGACGTACCTTTTTAACCTTCTCTTCTTCCTCGTATGATACTTGGAGCTTCTCCCATGCTTTTTTGGCTAATTTAGCACTTGAGATTTTCTCAAAATCGTCATCATCTAATGCTTGATAGATGAGGAAGAGAGCCTTCTTGTCTCTCTTTCTTGAATATCTTAAACTATCCTTTTGTGTTAAGGATAGAACGGACTCATCGTATCCTTTCTCTATAATCTCCCAAACGTCATGCGCTCCAAAAAGTGCCTTCATCTTTATACTCCAATTATCATAATATGTCATCTTGAGCAATGGAACTTGACTCTGATACCACTTTGTTGGAAGAGAAGGCAAAAGAGAAAAGAGAAAGAAACTAGAAATTTTTATTTCTTACTTTTGACTTGATACAACTCAAAGACGTCACCACCACTATTTATACTAGTAGTACACGTTAAGATTGTGCCAACATATGTCAATCTAATGGTAACAAATGACTAACTAGAGTATTCTCATATTTTCACTCATAAATGACATTAAATGCTTATTCTAGACTTTTCTAACAATTACTCTATAATAGATTTCTAGAGTATTCTAATAATTATTACATAACAAATTTTCTAGATACTTCTAAAATAGATTACTCTAGATTATGGGCTTCAATCAAAAGCCCAAATAATAGCAGGCCAAATTAAGTTTAATTTCCAACATATTGCCCCATTTAAAAACCGTGGCTTGCTTCACTCCACCATGGTGCATTTTGCCCCATTCAAAAACACTAGCTATGAGAAAAGAATACTTTGCATAACATTAAATGGAACAAATGGTGATCGTGAGGTGCCTTCATGAAACTGCAAAAAATGAATTGTACGAATAAGATGTAATGAATAAAAAAAAGAAGAACATAAACTCAAGATCTTACTAATTTCCCCAGTATGAAGAAGTAACTGATCGACTTGCCATCGGCAGTGATAAGTGGAAGAAAGAACGCAAATGAAGAACAATTTTAACTTGTCGAGATCAATGGAGAATGAAAGAGAGGAACGAGTGTGCACTAGCTGCATGTTTTTGTGGAGAGGGAAAAATTAAAAAATTGCTCGAGAGTAATAACCGCTCTCATGAATTAAAAAAAAAAAAGATTTAATGTAATTACTTTTGTGACTTAATAAAATGTTTTTAAGACATCCTTTTAAAAGTGACTTGCTCTTTGTGCAATAAAATCTTATTTTTTATGTGATGTCTGATGTCAATCAAATAACACGTACTTACAAAAATTAAAAAGTATATTATAAAATGCATCTATTTTTGTTATATATTAGGCAAAATATTATGATTCATACATGTCCAATAATCAATCTTACAATGGCCCACTACTATTTCATATGTACCTATTTTAATTTTTCATTAGTTGTTTAAGGATTTGGCTGGTATCATCAAAGTAATTCTCCACCATTTTCTTAACTTTACATGTAGGTTGCAGATATTCCCCATATATCTAGTATAGTGATGCCATACCTACTCCAAGGAGCCTGAGGCCTTCATTTTTCATGCAGACAGATTGTTGCATTACATAGATTTTAAATCGATCGTGTAAAATAGCAACCAATTTAGTTGTTTTCAATGCCTTGCCTGAGTGCCAACTAAGGCTTCAGTTGGGACGGCTTTCTTTCTGCTTTTTAAAGCAGTTTTTTAGTGTAAAATTTTTAATTTTTGTAGTAAAAAGCTGTTTTATGAAGCAGTAAGAAAGCCGTCCCAAACGAAGCCTAAATGGATGACTAGCCCAATTTAGTCACATAGGATTATGACAAGCTAGAGTAAAGAGAGAGTAAATATATTGATGGATGGTCATAAGAAACTTCTAAACTAGGAGGGAGTAAACCCTAGTCCCCACTCATACAAGACATGAACTTTATCATAATTTTGTAGGCGACTACCTCTACTCAGATGGATGAGTGATTGATAGAATATTGACTAACTTCACCAAATTTATAGGTAATGTAATCATCAGGAATTGAGCTATGCAACTCATGTGTTTTTTTTTTTTTCATTTTCTATAGCCATATATATGATCAATCCTATAGCGCTCAAGGCTCAGCCCAAACTTATAAATATGGGGTCATAGGTTTAACTCAAGAATGCAATTTTTATAGTACTCAAACTTTTTTGAGTGAAATCAAAGAGCTTCTCTTTCTGAAACCTCTATTTTCTGTATCTATTTATCTACGTTCTCTTCAAAAAAAATGGCAATATTTGGTGTAATCCATTGAAAACTCTTAACTTCAACGAATACTACTAAGAGCAAGATGCATCATTTCTACCATTTGAAGATGCTGTTAGACCTATACTTGCTTGCTTCTACACTGCCTGCAACTCAAAAGCATGGAATCCAAAGTTCAGAATATAAATCATAATTACAAAATTTCCAACGAAATAATGAAGAAACCACAACTGTACATGACAGTGTAATTTCTCCTCCAGTCTTTTTTACATACATATCCTGCTCTCCTTTACTTGAATTTAGCCTGCAAGTTATGAAATTCTCCCTGATCAAGCATAAAATTAAAACTAGTAAGAAAACTGAAGCAAAAGCTGACCAAACTAATCAGGCAACCTGTGTTGTGTTTGACCAATTTCATTGGGGCAACACGCTAGGCAAGGGCGATGGAACTGTTCGAGATGGGGACGAGTCAAATCTTGGTCAAATTCGAGTAATTAGTGGGATGACCAGGACCCGAACCCATTTTTCAAACGGGTCATGAATTGAAATCCAAACCTACCCATTTGTTAAACGGGTCGACCCGAACCGAAATTTTTTGAATCCAATTTGGGATGGATTATCGGGTTGGGTTAATAATTGTCACCCACCCCCAGTCTAATTTCATCATATTTTATTGAGTCCCGCAAATGCATAACTGAAAACATTGTAAATGTATTTTTAATATCTTTTATAAATATCATATATTAAGTCAACCTGTTTCTACAGTCCTAAGCATCAACCATCATATAGCTTTTAATTAACTTTTTTTTGTTATACCAACCCATTAATATTATACAAAAGTAATTAAGGCGATTGTTTACAGTGATAAGTACAATTTCAATTTAATTGTACCATAAAGTTGATGTTGACATTAACTGTCTGTTAATTTTTAAGA
Organism: Dendrobium catenatum; assembly: GCF_001605985.2. NCBI lineage: Eukaryota > Viridiplantae > Streptophyta > Magnoliopsida > Asparagales > Orchidaceae > Dendrobium > Dendrobium catenatum. The sequence continues at coordinate 182,175 of NW_021319265.1, read as the reverse complement.
GAATTAGAGTGCTATAATTAAATTATTATAGTTGATAAATAATTTAGCTTTTGTTTATATACGACCTTTTCTTTTATTTTTTTTTTACAATTAAGATAATTGATAAAATTTTTAAAACTCGACATATAAATAAATGAATGTAAACTTTGTCATTTATTCATCTATGTTCATTAACAAGTTTGTCGTTGTTTAACTAGCGACTCTTTCAAAGCTTGATGTAATTTTAATTTAATGATGACTTAATTTCTTAGACAATTAAGATTTCATTTGAGACAACTTTATCACAGTTCTTAAAGCAGTTTTTTAAGGCAAAAATTTTAGTTTTTGTACAACAAAGCTGGTTCCAAAAAGCAATAAGAAAGCCATCCCGAATATAACCTAATTCTATGTTATGACTATAATTTTTGTATATTCTATCCACATCGAAGGCTATTTATGCTAGGAGCATAAATATGATAAAAATGTTGGAAAACTAGTTGGATGTGTAGAATTATATGAAATTTTATTTTTTACTGTACATTAGTAATAAAAATAATAGACAAAAACTATATGTAAATATTAAAATTTATTTTTAGTTAATATTTGATTCCAAAAATCTTAAATAAATAGTTTGATTAATTGGAATAGTCTAAACTAACAATATTTGTGTTGATGTGGTAATCAAATGGGTAGGAAGCAACTAAAATGGAAAGGCTTCATATTAGAAATGAAGGAAGATACCAATTTGTCCTCTTCATTTTTTATGTGATATTGATGTTGTTGAAGTAGAATGCTTGAGGTTAGAGTTTAACTAAAGAGTGACATATGTGGAACTAAACAATAAAAAAACAATTCTTTAATCAATATATCTAAAAAGTGCAATTTGGCTCATTGTCCTACAAATAAGCTTCAACATCCTCTCCTGTCTAACATATGAAATTTCTAGAATTTCGACATGGGCAAAGTATTAATCCACTTATACTCACAAAATTTATAATTTTTTTAACTTCTTCCTTAAAGACTTTGTTACTCCTTGAACAAAACGTCCAACTCTTATCCATCTCCATATTAGAACCTCCATATAGCAAGGTATAAATAAATATTAGACAAATATGAATAAGATAAACCAAAAGATATTAAAAATCATTCGATCAAATGATACTCGTTCTTGTTCTAAAAAAATCACATAGGAAAACAAAACTTATGATGACAAACTTTTGAGATCGAATTAATTAAGTAAAATCACTAATATAAATAATATTTCATTCAATAAAGTAAATACTTAAATACTAAGGACAATTTAAAATATTACATAATCCTAATAATTCTTAAAAAAAATTTGGCATTCTTCTTTCAAGAATGAGATGCAATTGAGAACTAAATTTATGGAGGAAATTTTAATTATTTGGCATGTCCTTTATGCTGGAGGAAAACAACAAAGCTTGTTGTTTGATTGAAAAGTTGATTTTTGAAAAAAAATAATTTCCTTTGGGAGAATTTAACTTTTAGGATTTTAGTTTTGAAATCGAACTTTTCATTATGAATGACATATCACCTCGGGATGCAAAGATATAATTCCTTAATAGGGTTAGATTACAAAACTATGGGTTTGTCCTAATTATCATAGTCAAACTCGGGAAAGAACTATATATGACTCGAAACAGTCAAATGATATTTGATCGAGTATTTGACAATAATAATCTAGATAAGTGATCATTAATTTTATAATTAAAGTTATTATAATAGATTGATACATCTTCCCAAGGAAAGAAGATATCGTTTATAAATCATTTGAATATGATGATAATGATCGTTGACCTTAATTTTTCCAAAGATAATTAATTGAATTTTGAAAACTTAATTTTAAAAATTGATGTGGTTTTAAATCTCCTATGAGTGCAAGTCCTTGTAAATAATTACATTGTAGGAAATTTAGGTTTACTACGAAACTCTCAATTAAAGCAATGGTAGAAATTTCATTTTGAATTTTCAGAGATATATATTAAAGGAGTGAAGATTGAAATTTCAATCAGGAATGAGTCAAATTTGAACACTTATTTTGGAGGAAAAAGGAGGAATAGTAGGAGGTGTCTTAGGTTTTGAAACACTTCATAAACACTCCAACCTATCATATACTTTGGGCTTGAATTTTTTATAGAATGAGATATAAATTTAAGTTGACAATTTTATTAGAAAGTTGGGATTATATTCCCAGAAGGTGAGGTATTATGATTTTGAGTCTACCTCTGATCCTAAATCTAAATTAGGTACTGAACAACAGCAGCCCAACCTAGCTAATGCAGTGCAAAATTTGGACTTACCACGACTTGGATTGGGGAGCCAGTTAACCACCTAAGCACTTAAAATCATGAGTTTAATCTCTTTTATAAAAGAGTGGTAAGGAAATTATTTAATTATGTTTGAGGAATCGAGGCTAAAATCTAGAGTGGATCCTAATTGGTCCCTTAACACATATAGGGAAAATTGATGCTTGAAAGTAAAATGTAATTAAAATTTGATTCTTTTTAATTTATTTTTAATGTAGTGCATGCACATTGACTCGATAAATGCATAAATTGAAATGAATTAGTTTTAAAATTAGACTTAAAAAATAGGTTTCATTCTAAATATTGCACAACTTTCCCATGACAAGACTATACCATAATAGGTCGGGTGACCTGTTAGAACCCGCGGGTGGAGAGGTGCCTAACAATGAAGGGAAAGTATTGATATGTATGCATGAAAACCCCTTAGGGATCCCAAGCTTACTTTATAAAACATTAGAGTTTCTATGTAAACTTAAAAAATTTATTCTAATTAAAGTTAAAAAATCTTTATTGTTGCCTTATAAGCCTTTGATCGAATTCTAGACAACAACAAAGATTGACATGCAAGAAAAGAAACCTAGAAAAAAATATGCAATTTCTTTTGTAAAATCAAAGTAAATTAACTACTCAAATTAAATTTTCATGTGATAAGTGCCACTTAATATTACAACCTAGGATTTTATAGAAAGTAAAGTTGATGGGCACCACTAACAATAACCCAGAGTCTACTTCTAAGACATAAGTGACTTTGAGAATGTCATTCTTCTCAGTACTCACTTCTTCATCCTTCTATAAGTTTCCAGAATTTGTCAGGTCTGGATATCCAAATGAAAGAAACTCACTCCCCCCCCCCCCCCCCCCCCCCGGGGGGTTTTTTCCAAGGGGTGTTTTCTTTTCTCTTTGGATATTTAAAAATCATCTAAATTCAAATTTCCAAATGGAAAGGAACTCTCCCCTAGGAGGTGTTCCTTCCTCTTTGGATTCCAAATTAGATGTATATCTTATCTCAAATTATCAATTTAACATTTTAAACTCGATTATAATCAAATTGCATTGAATATTAAGAAGGAAAAAATAAACTCAATCTCAACCTATAGGATTATCCTAGGTAATTTATAATCAAAATTATTTGAAGAAGTTATATATATTAAAATATTAAAATGCTCAAATCATAATCGCACTTGGCCATGCACTTTTAATTTAATGGGGGACTTAGCATTTTATATAACACCTACAAAAAGATTATTATATTAAAGCTTAATTTCTCTTTTGCCCCCTTTAGTTTTATAGCCCTTTATGAACATGACCACCTACATAAAATTATATGAGCATCTAGAACGATCCTAATCTGAGGGTAATTTAATGCCCATCATGTCAATTCATAGATTGCATTAAAATTTAAATAAGCAATCACATCAATCAATTAATTCTAATAACTAGCATGTAGTGAAAACTCAAGAAACTCGACACACAACAGAAGAAAAGTAAAACTCTGGCCTAACCTAAAACTAGAATTGGTTATCCAACTAAATCATCTAAAGTATATGATATAGGATGTGTGGTTTGGATATATCCTATATAAGATAATTAAAGTTCTATGGTGTTCTAGTTGGCTGAAAAGCTTAATGGGAAATTTAATTAAAGTTTAAACATTAATATTTGAAAGTTAATTTTAGGATGCATTTTCAATACTAACTTTGTTAAACCAAGGGTATGAAGTTTATTTCACTTTTCTTGGTGCTAACTTAATAGTCTCGTAGGCCTAAGTAACCAGTAATAACAAGTAAGGGTTAAGGAGTTTAATTGGTTGAAACTGAAAGGTTGGTAATTTTTAATTAAGATTGATTGGTTACTAGTTTTAAAAATTGGACTTAATATTTTTTTGTATTTTAATTTAAATATTTAATTTTCTTGAATTATTTAATACATTAAATTAAGGGATCAAAATTTAAATTTTAAACTAAGGTTGATTTTTGGTGTTTGAATATTTTTTTAAGTACTAGACCTTAAGATTGATAATTAGACACTAAGTTTAAAGGATTTGGATTTATTATATTAAGTTATGAATTTTTGAAGTTTTGACTTAAATTTGACTTAAGGTTGACCACAAAGTTGACTTTTTATTTTGAATTATTTCTGGTGGTTTGATATTTTTAATTAGGGATTTTTACATACATAACATCTTAAACATAGCTATTTACTTATCGCACACCCAAACTTAACTTTTTACATTTCTACCACCTAAATAGACGCATCCCGTTTCCGTATGCTCCGTTAAAATAAGAGATGCTACGCGCAACCTTACCGCGTGATAGTTTGCTCCGACAACCATCACTTGTTCGTCGCCTCGCCTCGCCTCTGTCAAAATATGCCATCTATGCTCTGCTTCAACGACGCGTTGTTCAAAGACGCATTTTTCTTCCGCGTGAAAGGCTCTCAGGTGCAAAGTTTTGAAAATCTAATCTTCCATTGTTGCTTAGGGAAGAAAAATAGAGATGCTATCATTCTTTGAAAAACGAAAGCAACGCGCAACCTTACCCAAAACAGAGATGGATTCTATGTATTATATAAATTTCTGTTGCTTAGAGAAGAAAAACGACTCGTTTTGGGTTCATCAAATTGAAAAAAAAAAAATTTCTGCATCAATTTGAAAAACTAATTTTTCATCTCAGGTTTATCATTTTGAAAGATTCTTCGGCAAAACTGTTGCTACAAGCTCTCCGACATCTAATATAGCAGTACAACTAATATTTTCTGCGGCAAACAGAGATGCATATTTCGGGTAATGGCGTCTACATTCTAATCCATTAAAAGATTAATTTTGAATTAATTAAATAAATTATTTAATGATTTTTTAAAATCAATGGGAATTTTTCCTAAAGTAGAGGATGTCACTATGTTTAAATGGTTCAATTTTCATATCTATTGCATGTTAATTAAATTTTCTTAAATTTTCCTAAATTTCTAGACATGTCCTAAATTTTTGTCCTTTAAGTGTTTCACTAACCCTTGACACCTATATAAAATGCAATCATATCACATTACAATCAAGGATCATAGAACTACAAGAGCCCTAAGACTAGTGCATCCTAAGCTTGACGTCAAAAATAATTTACAGATAAAGAAAGTTGGATGCTAATCAATCATGACATGCTCATGCACTAATGGCTCCCATCAATTATATTCAACTAAGCTTAAACTTTGTTTACATTTTTTTTTTTTTTTTTTTTGGGAAATTTGGGGCAAAAGCCCATATATTACTGTGATGAAAGAAAGTTACAAGTAAAAACTACCCCTCATAAGCAAATGACAAAAACTTATGAGGTAGAAATTAAGAAAAAACCACAACTATACCACCCAAAGCTATCAAGATCAAAAAAAAAAAAAATGCCAAATGTGGTAAATAGCAGATAAAACCCAAAACTGGGCAAGGCTTCAGAGTAACCAGCATATCACGAAAGGCAGAGATGACGTGCAGAGTATCAAGCAGCATAGAAGTATCTCCTGAATGAAGAATCCCCAGCAGAATGCAAAACGAGGAAAGTCGAGCGTCAGAGACAATAGTTTTGGAATCTTGCACCTGCAGCAAAAACAGAGAGGAAAGAGCTCCTGAGCCCGATTGCCTGGACTTAGAAAATTGCAATATATTGAAAGACCTATCCCTGGTTGCCCAAAGACCATCCAAGGGAAGGATAAAGGGAGCATCATCATCGTCCAGGCAGGGCAAAGCACCATAAACCGAAGGGACGATGCGCAGCCAGGTAATAGCAAAACAGAACAGAGCCTCCACCTTATACAATTCCCATCAATTCCAACGAGTTTTTCCATTTTAGAATTTTCTCAAAAACAGCTCTTTTGATAACAAAAGCATTGGCTGTGCTGCAGGATTGCAAATTCCCATACCTCCTACTATTCCTTTCTTTCCATATATAGTAAACACAACAGCAAATAAAAAGAAAATACATTTTCTTCTCTTGCTGCGATAAAGAAGGATCCCCATCTATCCATTCTAAAAGCTGTAGAATGTTAGGCCTAAGAAGTAGATTCCTAGCCGGAGGGATAACCACAGTAATGATATCGTAAGAGTACGAGCATTCAAAAAATAGGAGAGAAATAGTTTCAGGAAATACATGACATAGACTGCAAGTACTAGGAATTATGATGTTTCTTTTGAGCAAGGCATCTGCTGTTTCAATCCATTAACTAATGCAAGCCAAGTGAAATGCACTAATGGCTCCCATCAATTATATTCAAATAAGCTTAAACTTTGTTTAAAATTTCAGATGCTTACTCACAACACAAAAGTGTTTTAAACGTATATAATTTTAAATTAAAATTTCAAAATTATGTATTAAAATATATTAGAAGAAATTTTTTGGATTTTTAAAAATAATTGGATTTATCTTAAATAAATATTAATTAAAATATTTAATATTAGATAATTAAAATCATTTAAAATATATTCGTAATTTAAATTAATTTTAATTTTTAAATGAAATGTTTGAAAGACCCCTTTATGATTTGAAATAAATTTTAGGCCCTTATCGAGCTCGGCTTGTTAGATAGAAAGCGAGCTCAAACTCAAGCTCGTCTCACTATAAACAAGCTCGAGTTGGCTCGCCAGCCATGGGAGGGAGTTTTTAAATTTAGACGGGATTTTTAAAAATTTTAAAAATTTTACTGGATTTTTAAAACTTAGACCAAATTTTTTAAAAAATATGAAATGTCTAACATTTAAATAAAATTTAGATGATTATTATTATTATTTTTTAATATTTAAATTTAATAAATAAAAATAAATTATTTTAAAAATATTAATATTTATTCGAGCCAGCTCGCGAGCTCACGAGCTGAGCCGGATCAAGATCGAGCTCAAGCTCGTTTACTAAATGAATTCGAACTCGAGCTCAAGCTTGGCTCGCGAGCTCATCAAGCTCGGCTCACGAGCCCATAAATGAGTCGAGCTAGAGCCGGCTCGGCTCACTTACACCCCTATGTAGATGTAAAGTGGGCTTTGTCATGTTGTGAGCACATGGGGTCATTAGGGCTAATTTGAATTTAATATAGGGATTAAGATTGATTTGAGAACATTCCAGAGAATGTTTGAAATAGTTGGAGTGATTTTAAATGGAGTGAGTTAGCTTAGGTTTAGCCAAATTGACTACTTAAACCCATTTGCTTGTTTGTTGACTAGGTAGACTAGTCAATAGTCAAATTGATTGCAGAGGTGGCATATAAGGTGGGTTTTGAGTGGTGGTTGGAGTAATTAGAGAGGGCTTATAGGTTAAGGATTGGAGTTTGAATGCATTAAAGAGGATTTTATGGTGGTTTGACCAAATCTTGGTAGGTTGACTTGGTCAACTTCATTTGGACTTTATTAACCAATGGCTAAGACATGTTAAGGCTAAAAATTGGAGTTGATTTCAAGTTTGGTAGAGATAGGATAGCATAAATTGACCAAAGCTTGAATATGACTAGAGTTTGATCATGGGTTAGGTTTGACCAAGTCAAACCAAGTATGATTTGATTCTAAGTGAGCTTGGATGTGTTTGAATCATCTATTGGAATAAAGTTGAGAGCTTGGAGGGTTGAATTTAATTAAATTGGTTGGATTGACCCATTTGAATCCTTAAGGAAAGTCAACTAGGTTGACCAAAGGTTTGGGCTCAACATGTTTGAAATTATAAATGGAGTTCAATAGAGGTGGTCCCCAGGGTTAGAATGATCATTTGGGTCAAATCGACCATTTTGGATCCTTAAGCGTGATGTTTAGTCAACCTAGGTTGACTTGGTCAACCAGGTTTAGGCTCAACAAGTTTGGTTTGATGAATGGAGTCTGGTAAAGGTGCATGGTTTCTTGGGTTAAAAAGATCATTTTAGTCAAATTAACGATTTGGATCATTAAGGGGCCATTTGGTCAACAAAGGTTGACTTGGTCAATAAGGTTGACCCATGGCTTGAGTTTGGGTCAAATAGGTTCAAAATGGAATTTTGAGTTCAATAGAAGTGGTCTTATGCAAAGATGAGGTCATTTAGATTAAAATGGCCATTCAAAACCCCTAAGGGGCATTTTGGTCAAAATAGGTTGACTTGGTCAATCAGGTTTGACCAAGGTATGGGTTTGAGTCCATTGCACTCCTAATGATATTTAGGATGCATTAGAGGAAGTTTCATGGAATTGATTTGACTGGGTCATGTTGAAGTTTAAAGGAAACTTCAAATTTTCCCTTTAAGGACAATTCGATCATTTTGACCTCTGGTCAACTAGGGGTTAAATTGTGTCCACTAAAATGCATTTTACTAGTTAACATGTCATAACAAAGGCTATGGACATGGCTAGAGGTCTTAGGGGAGGTCCCAAGGTCAAAATTCACAAAGTGGCAAGTCTAGTGACATGGAGTAATTTTTTTAAGGTTTTACAACCCTTAAAAATCCATTCAGTTTTTGAGGTTAGAGACCTTAGATTGAGCTCAATTTGAAGAGTTGACCTTAGGGACATGCCTAATAAATATGCTTTTGATATATCATGGTTTGGGAGTCATTTTTGCTGTGCTTTGAAGATTTTGAAAAGTCACTCAAAAGGGCTTTTAGGACATAAGCCTTTTTAACTCTAGATTTATGGATTTGAACTAGAATTTGGATTTGATGGATTGAATTTGAATTATCAATATCGATGATAATCATTTGAATTATTGTTAATGATTGGGTAGGATTGAAGTTTGATATAAGGTTAGATTGACTTTAATCTGGATTGATTAAAGTTTGAAAGATTGAAGTCTGGATTGAAACTTCAGACTTGATGTTTGAACTGAAGTATGGGTTTAAGTCTAGGATTTTGAATTAACATCTGGATTAAGATTGTATTGAATCCTAGATTGAAGCTTAGATGATTGGCACCTAGATGGTTGTCATTCATCAAATCAATTAGGTAAAGATCTTGAAGAGTCCATGTGTCCATATACAAAAATGAGATCAACACTTAAACAAAAATATATTATCACCTCAAATTTCCTTCATGAACTACTACAAATTAGAAAATTTTAACATATTAAATGAATAAAGAAAACCGAAAAAATGATTTAGTTAACAATAAACTATAGCATGCACATTCAAATAGGAATCCCAAATTAAAAAAAAAATGCTTGGCTAAAAGAATATAAAGATATGACAAAAGACGTGAAGATTAAAATGGGATATCCAAAGTATGTTAATACAGAATTAAAATACCATCAACTTTATCATAATTTTGTAGATGACTTACTCTACTTATCAGATGGTCGAGTGATTGATAGTATGACTAAATTCAGCAAATTTACAAGTAATATTCAGAATCCAAATCAGTGAGCTTCTCTTTCTGATTTTTCATTTCTATTTCTCTACGTTCTCTTTATAATTTTTTTTTAGTAATATTTGGTGTGATCCATAGAAAACTCTAACTTCAACGAATACTACTAAGGGCAGATGCATCACTTCTACTATTTAAAGATGCTCTTAGCCCTATACTTGACTGCTTCTACACTTCCTGCAACTCAAAAGCTTTGCATCCAATGTTCAGAAGACAAATCATAATTATACAATGTCCAATGAAATAATGAAGAAACCACGACTATACATGACAGTGTAATTTCTCCTCTAGTGATTTTTACATATAAATCCCGGTCTCCTTTACTTGACTTTAGTATGCAAGTTATGAAATTCTCCCTGATCAAGTAGAAAATAACTAATAAGAAAACTGAAGTGAAAGCAAACTAAACTAATAGGGCAATCCTAAATCCTAAACCCTAAATCAAGCAGCAATTAAAACCAGAAAGAAGGCTGTATTTCACTGGGGCAACGCGCTACACTGGGGCGATGGAAATGTTCAGGATGGGGACAAGTCAAATTCGGGTTAGCAGTTTGACTCGAACCCAACCCAATTTTTCAAATGAGTCGTAAATTGAAATTCAAGCCTATACATTTGTTAAACAGGTCGACCCGAACCTAGATTTTTTGAGTCAAGTTCAGGTTGGATTATCGGGCCGGGTTAATAATTGCGACCCAGCCCTAGTCCAATTTCATAATATTTTATTGAGTCCCACAAATGCAAAACTGAAAATATTGTAAATGTATTTTTAATATATTTTAAAAATATCATATATAAAGTAAACCTGTTTATGCAGGCATAAGCATCAACCATCATTTAGCTTTTTTAATTAACTTTTTTCGTTATACCAACCCATTAATATTATACAAGAGTAATTGAGGCGATTGTTTACAGTAATACGTAATTTTTTGGGGGGAAATAGTGCAAAGCCTGTATATTAATCAAAGAAGACTACAAGTCTAAAGAGTCAAAATTGACTAATACAAAATGAAGAGCCAGCTTAAAGAGCCAAAAAAAGAAAACAAGAACTTCCAGCTAAGAGATAAAAGAAATGCAAGACTAAACAAAAAAAAAAAAAGTCAGCGAAGCCCGAAACGAATAGTCCGGACTCAGATTTACAATTTAAATTTAATTGTCTGTTAAATTATTATAGTTTATAAATAATTCAGCTTTTGTTTGTATATGACCTTTTCTTTTATTTTTTTTCTACAATTTAGATAATTGAATAAATATGATAAGACTTTTAAAACTCGACATATAAATAAACGAATGTAAATTTTTTCATTTATTCATCTATGTTCATTAACATGTATGTTGTTGTTTATCGAGTGACTCTTTCAAAGCTTGATATATTTTTAATTTAATGATGACTTAATTTCTTAGACAATTAAGGTTTCATTTGGGACAGCTATCTTATTGTTTCCTAAAGCGGCTTTCTAGAGCAAAAATTTTAATTTTTGTATAACAAGACTGCTTCAAAAAACAACAAGAAAGTCTTCCCAAACATAGCCATATTTTGTGTTATAACTATAATTTTGTAAATTTTATCCGTCACATCGAAAGCTATTTATGTTAGGAGCATAAATGTGATAAAAATGTTGAGTAATTAGTTGGATGTGTAGAATTATATGAAATTTTATTTTTATTATATATTATTAATAAAAATATAAATTTTACTT
>NW_021319265.1:138165-170727 GCF_001605985.2 Dendrobium catenatum | reverse complement strand
TATCGCGGCGGGCAGCGCGGGCAGGCGCGCGGCGGGCAGCGCGGGCGGGCAGCGGGCAGAGCCGGGATTCGAAATTTTTCGAATTAAACAGGTTGGCGGGTTGACCCGGCAACCCGCAGGGTCAACCCGAACCCGACCCGTTTTTTAAACGAGTCAATTTCTGGAACCCGAACCCGACCCGTTTTGAAATCGGGTCGGGTTCAACCCGGATTTTCCGGGTCGGGTTTTCGTGTCGTGTCAAATATTGACACCCCTACTCCTAATAATTCTTAAAAAATAATTGGCATTCTTCTTTCAAGTAGGAGATGTAATCGAGAACCAAATTTAGGGACAAAATTTCAGTTATTTTTCTTGTCCTTTATGCCGGAGGAAAGCAATAAAGCTAGTTAAAAGAAAATATATTACCACCTCAAATTTCCTTCATCAACTCCTACAAATTAGAAAATTTTAACAAGTTAAATGAAAATGGATAACTGAAATAATGATTTAGTTAACAATAAAATGTAGCATGCACATTCAAATATACCCTTCCCTTATCCTGCTCTCGTTTACTTGACTTGAGTCTGCGAGTTTTGAAATTCTCCCTGATCAAGCACCAAATAAAAACCTGAAAGAAAATTGAAGCGAAAGCTGACCATACTAATCAGGCAACCTGTGTTTTGTTTGACCAATTTCATTGGGGCAACACGCTAGGCAAGGGCGAGCGATGGAACTGTTCAAGATGGGGACGATATGATTCAAATTTGGGTCAAATTCGAGTTAGTGGGATGATCAGGACCCGAACTCATTTTTCAAATGGGTCATGAATTGGAATCCAAACCTACCCATTTGTTAAACGGGTCGACTTGAGCCTACATTTTTGGGTCGTGTTCGGGTTGAATTATCAGGTCGGGTTAATAATTGTCACCCACCCCTAGAACAATTTCATCTTATTTTTATTGAGTCCCACAAATGCATAACTCAAAATATTATAAATGTATTTTTATTATCTTTTAAAAATATCATATATGAAGTAAACCTGTTTATACGTACAGTCATAAGCATCAACCATCATTTAGCTTTTAGTTAACTTTTTTCGTTATACCAACCCATTAATAATTTAATATTATACAAAAGTAATTGAGACGATTGTTTACAATAACACATACAATTTAATTCATTTTTTGGAAATAGTGCAAAGCCCGTATATCAATCAAAGAAGATTACAAATCTAAAGAGTCAAAATTGACTAAGACAAAGTGAAGAGACCAGCTCAAAGAGCCAAAAAAAGAAAACAAGAACTGCCCTTAGAGCCAAAACCAAGCTGGACAAAAGAAATGCAAGGCTAAAAAAAGGGTCTGGTTTGGACTCAGACGTATAACTTAAATTTAATTGTACCATAAAGTTAATGTTGACATTAAATGTATGTTAATTTTTAAAAGAATGAGAGTGCTATAATTAACTTATTATAGTTGATAAGTAATTCAGCTTTTGTTTATATACGACCAGCTCTTTTATTTATTTTTTAAATTTAGATAATTGAAAAAATATGATAAAACTTTTAAAACTCGACATATAAATAAATGAATGTGAATTTTCTCATTTATTAATCTATGTTCATTAACATGTATGTTGTTGTTTAACAAGTGACTATTTTAAAGCTTGATATATTTTTAATTTAATGATGACTTAATTCTTTACACAGTTAAGTTTTCATTTGGGACAACTTTCTGAATGTTTATTAAAGCAGCTATTTAGTAAAAAAAATTTAATTTTTCTACAACAAAGCTGATTCAAAAAGCAATAAGAAAGTCGTCCCAAATATAGCCAAATTCTATGTTATAACGTTTAGTTTTTGTAAATTATATCCACATCGAAAACTCCATATGTTAGGAGTATAAATATGATAAAAATGTTGAGTAACTAGTTGGATGAGTAGAATTATATGAAGTTTTATTTTTTATTATACACTATTAATAAAAATAATAAACAAAAACTATATGTAAATATTGAATTTAATTTTTAGTTAATATTTGATTCAAAAAAATTTTAAATAAATAGTTGGATTAATTGATTAAAAATCAACTTTTACTTTACATAAAATATTATAAATAATTCTATAATAATTTTTAAAATATTGATGAAAATTATAAATATATTTATTTTTGATAGTAAGATTATTTATTTAAATCTTTCATTTATGATTTCTAGATAGCTTGCTGATGCATCACATGTTGTGGAAAAGAAGCCCTATCTTTCATTGACTCTTGCCAAGCACAAATGGGTGCTAGCTGACGGAGATTTGTTTTCAAGTACTTTATTATTATATCTAATCCTACACCATCCACTAATTTAAATTAGTTAAGGAAGGATTCTTCGATTGGATGTATTAGGAGATCTATCTTGGATTCAACATTTTGTCAGATTAAGACTATCCTCAAACAGGCTTACCTAAAGGACAAATCTTGGTCAAATTCGAGTTAGCGGGTTGACTCAGACCCAATCATATTTTTCAAATGCGTTATAAATTGGAATTCAAACCTCTACATTTGTTAAACGGGTCGACCCAAACCTATATTTTTTGGGTCGAGTTCGGGTTGGATTATTGGGCACCCAGCCCTAGTCCAATTCATAATATTTTATTGAGTCCCACAAATGCATAACTGAAAATGTTATAGATCTATTTTTAATATCTTTTAAAAATATCATATATAAAGTAAACCAATTTATACAGTCCAATTTCATAATATTTTATTGGATCATTTAACTTTTAATTAATTTTATTCGTTATACCAACCCATTAATATTATACAAAAGTAATTGTGGCAATTGTTTACACAAATACAATTTAAATTTAATTGTACCATAAATTTAACGTTGACATTAATTGTTTGTTAATTTTAAAAGAATGAGAGTGGTATAATTAAATTATTATAGTTGATAAAATAAATCAGCTTTTGTTTATATATGACCTGTTCTTTTTTTTTTCTACATTTTAGATAATTGAATAAATATGATAAAACTTTTAAAACTCGACATATAAATAAATGAATGTAATTTTTGTCATTTATTCATCTATGTTCATTAACATGTATGTTAGTGACTGTTTTATGGCTTGATATATTTTTAATTTACTGATGACTTAATTCTTTAGACAATTTTTTTTTTTAAGTTAAAACCCACCGACGGGCCTACATGTTAATAAAAGGGAAAAATTACAAAGTCCTTAAAGGGCCCTCTAACTCTCTACTGCTCAAACGAGCTACAAACAAAATAAAAAATAAACCTAAGAGCCGGAGTTCCCTACTAAGAAAAGATACACAAGAACCTAGTAACATGCTAGCAACAAAAAACCGTAGGGAAAGAATAAACACAATCAGCGACGCCCTACTACCAGCACACGTACCCTGCACAAAACGAGCGGGTAGCTCCAAAAACCTGCAAAAGAGGCCTGCAAGGATACTAGAAAAACAACTAAGCAAAAAATTAAAATAGAAAAGAAAAATAAGAGACAGTAAAAAAGAAATACCCCCTGAAAGAGTCACTTGCCAGTAGACAGAAAACACTAAAGAGAGAATAACAGGTTTGATAACATCGGAATAAACCAACCAACACCTCTCCCAGTCCAACCAACAGAGGCCAACCACAGCCAAAACCAGCCAACTCACAACACCCTCGCCAACAACCACTGGAAGAGCAAAGGCCAACGACAGCCAACACAAGACACCCAACATAATGAACAAAGACCACCAACGAAAAAAACCAGAGAAACAGAGAAATAAAACACCCCCCTGTAGCCAGCAAACCACTGATAACTCCCCCACAGAAAACTGAACAGAAAAGCCCAGCCAACAAACAACACCCTCACCAACCAACACCCAAAAACAGAAACCAACACCCAGAAAACCCCACCAAACAGGCCAGCAGAACACAGGGAGAAACCCCTAGGAAGAACCCAAAAATTAATTGCCCAGAACATAAGGGACATTATTTTTATCCAAATTAATCAAGCCTTTGATCTGCACAGTAAGATTATTAAAAGATAAATCAGTAATACCATTAAACTTACTCCCAAGTACAGTCAGGGCCCTATCAGCAGAATTCACCACAGGGGAAACCACATTGTAAGACCAGGTCATAGAACCCTGAATAAACTTGATATTCCTACGAATATAGAAGGAGGAATGGCCACAACTGCAACCATCCTCCTCAAACAAGGTTTTAAGATCCTCATTAAAATTGTATTCCATAATAATACTCGTAATATCCAACCCAACACATATGTGAAGCCCATGAAGAACAGCCAGCAAGATACCTCCCAGCCGATCAGTTTCCAAAGTTTTACTCGCAAACCCCAAAACGTACTCTCCATTATAATCTCTAATTAGACCACCAATACACCAGTTTCTACCATCCATCATAGTATCAAAATTCAATTTAAAAATGTTAGCAAAAGGTTTAAGCTAGCCAAACACAGATACTGGTACGCTGGATATGAGGAGAACAGTCCAAATTAATCCCAAACTCCTTAAGAGTAAAAACCACCTTGTTAAAGCTCTTATAAGAAATAAGGTTAGCAGAGAAAAGAGAATTAACCTTGTCTTTGATTCTAAAGATAATGTTGTTATGATCCATCCTCTTACCATTAAAACGAGAATCATTTCTAGCCAACCAAATAATGAGAGGAGGGATAATGTTTTTAATATGACCCTTAAGACCGACCATCCAAGAATCAAACAAATGAAGAATCGGGCAATTAGGACCCCAAAAATTAACACGAAAAAGGTCTTCAAAAAAATTCCACACCTTACCATCAATAGGAGAAGAAATTAAACAAAAACATGTTGTAAACTTTCAACATTAGAACAACATTGGCATTTAGAAGTAATAAACAAACCTCTATTCCGAAGAAGCTCATCCGTAGGAATAAACTTCTTCAGAATTCTCCAGCTAAAGACTGAGACCGTAGTAGGAATGCTCTTATGCCACATCATTTTAAAAACCTTGGTAGGATCCTTATTAGTTCTAAAAACATGCCAAGCATCTTTAGTTCTGAAAAGACCATCATTAGTAAAAGTGCAAGGTAAAACATCTTTAGCTAAGCGATTAAGAGTAATTTTAGTAATCAAATTAACAATAGAAAGAGGGATAATGGAAGAAAGCTTAACCTCATCCCAACCATTCTCACAAAAAAAGGAATTGACCTTAACCAAACTCTTAGAGTTAGTATTAAGGAGAGCATCAAGAGAATAACCATTAATCCAATGATCCTGCCAGAAAAAAACATTGCCCTCTCCAAGACCCCAAGCAAAACAGGGCTCAAATTTCCACTTAATATGAACCATACGCTGCCAAACTCTAGAATGCCCTTTAGCATAAAGACAGGTAGATGGGTGATGAACCCCACAATATTTATTCTGCATGAACTTAGCCCACAAAGACTCATTAGCCCTGAAATTATGCCACAGTTTAAAAGAAAAAGCCAAAACCATATCATTCATGGACTTACAACCAAGGTCACCTTCTTGCTTCAACCCACAACACTTATCTCACGATGACCAATGAATTTTAGAAATGCTAGAAGACCCTCTCCAAAAAAATTTGTTGAGAATCCTATCAATCCTCAAACACACAGTTTTATGGGGAAAAAGGACTTGAAAGGAATAAACAGGAAACAAGGCAAGAACACTTTTGATAAGAATAAGTCTACCACCAAAGCTCAAAAACTTGGAATCCCAAGAAGATAAACGATTTTGCACCTTAGAAATTAAATAATCAAAAAGAAAAACCTTCTTCCTACCTTTAAACAAAGGAATGCCAAGGTAAGTTAAAGGTAAAGCAGCTTGGGAATAACCCGTCAGACTTTTGATGTCAACGACTCTATTATGAGGAACATTCTTAGAAATCACAAAACCACTTTTAGATTTATTAAAGACTAAGCCACTAACATCTTCAAAATGATAAAAAAAGCTCAGAACTTTAGACACTTTATTCTTAGAAGCGTTCATAAAAATAATAAAAATATCAGCAAAACATAAATGAGAAATATTGATACCACCTAAAGTTCTAAAATACAAACTATGAGACTTACAGAACAAATCCGCAATCCCCCTAGATAAATAGTCAACAACAAGAATAAAGATAGCCGGAGAAATAGGATCCCCTTGACGCAGTCCATGAGAAGATTTGAAAAAACCATGACATTTACCATTAAGAATAATAGAAAAGAAAGAACTTTCAATGCAAGAACTAATAAGAGAAATGAACCTGTCATCAAAACCAAAAAATCTAAGCATGTTATAAAAAAAACTCCAATTAATATTGTCATAAGCCTTAGCAATATCCAACTTCAAAATCATGTTCCCCCCTCTAGTCTTGATATCCAAATCTTGACAGAATTCTTGAGCAATCAAAATATTGTCCACAATCGCACGACCTTTAATAAACCCCATTTGATTAGGAGAAATAAGTTTAGGAAGAAGAACAGAAAGCCGGTTAACCAAAACTTTAGAAATAAGTTTATAAAAAATAGTACATAAACTTATGGGCCTAAAGTCATTCCAAGAATTCACATTATTACTCTTAGGAATCAAAGCAATAGAAGTAGAGGAGAAAAATTTAGGAATCGGGTTACCTTTAAAAAAGTCCAAAACCGCAGCATAAACATCATCAGAGATAAAATGTCACGAATGTTGAAAGAATTTAACAGTAAAACCATCAGGGCCAGTCACAGAATCAGCATTCATATCAAAAAGGGTATTCTTGACCTCTTCCAAAAGGGGAGAAGATGTAAGATCCCTATTCTCCTCTTGCTTCACAATATTAGGAATAAAAGAATGATCCACAATAGGTATAGGAATAAAATCTTTATTAAGTTGATTTTGAAAAAAATTAACAGCAAGATTAGCAATCTCATCACCATTCTCAGTAAACGAACCATCCACACGAGCAATTTTGTGAATGCCATTAATAGCACGTTTCTTATTAACCAATGCATGAAAATAACTAGTATTATTATCCCCTTCCACCAAGTGTTTAATCTCCGCCTTTTGTTTCCAGTAAGTCTCTTCCTGACCTTGAAGCTTACTAAGGGCCAATTTGGCCTCATTAAGGACAGTAAAATTCGAAACCGTAGGATCATTTTGGCAACAGTCCTCAAGAGCACTAATCTTCTCTTCCATCTCCTTAATATTAGAAAAGATATTTTTGAAAACATTCTTATTCCACCAATTCAAAGCCATTTTTAACCTTTTAAGCTTAGCCCCGAGCCTAGTCATGCCAGTAATAGAGTCATCAGGGAAAATCGGAGCAGACCAATTATTTTGAACAACATTAATAAAAGAATCATGAGAAAGCCACATGTTCTCGAATCTGAAACGAGAATTAAAACCAACCAAATTAAAGTTAACATTAATAAGCAATGGGGAATGATCAGAAAGCGTTCGACTCAAGTGCACCACCTTAGTAGAATTGAAAACATTAATCCACGCATTATTAAAAAGAACTCTATCTAACCGTTGCCAAAGATGACCCGTTCCAAGTGAATTTGTTACCAGCAAAGCCAATGTCAATGAGATTACAATTCATGATCATATCATTAAACTCATCCAAAGAATGATAATTAGGGTGCAAACCCCCAACACGCTCAGAGGGGTTAATAATGGTGTTAAAATTTCCACCAACCAACCAGGTAACGTGCAAATATTGTGAAAATTAACAATTTGATCCCACAAGATTCTCCTCGAAGAATGAGAAGTAGCAGTATACACAAAAGAAGCAGCACATTGAAAATTGGAAGATTCAATATTACAATGAAGTACTTGAGTATAATCACCAATAATGTCAATGCTAACAAAATCTTTCAAAAAAACCCAAATTTTGTTAGCAACATTAGCAAAAGCATGCTTAAAACCCAAAACTTTAGCAGTATTGACTAGCTTATCCATAGAAATGAGAGGTTCAAGCAAAACAAGAACAGAAATTTTATGAATACGACATAAATTTTTAACCCTAAGCTTAGATGAAGGACAACCAATCCCCCTCACATTCCAAATAATCGTATTAAACATGGCAAACAAACTATTTAGAAGTATGTGATCTAGTTGCCCTAGTAGATTGCAGAATAATGTTTCTAGCTTTACTACCTCTCTTACCACATCCTTTAGAAAAACTCATATCATTGTCCTGTCTAGCATAGCATTTAGCATTAATTTCAATTTCCGTATCAGTATAAGCATCATATTGATAATGATTATTTAAAAGGAAATCGTTATTCATATCATCACCTGCAGGGCCCAAACTAGTAAGATCACCTTCAACAAACAGAACCCCATCCTCCACTGTTGAAAAATTAAGCAGTTTTTGATCTGTCAAAGAAAAATGAGAAGCAACATTATTAATATGAGAATCATTAGGAATATCCGTAGGATCACAATCATTAGTATTAATAACTTCAGTTTGACAATTCTCCAAATTCTTAGAAGAAACCGCATCACCTTCCTCTAAAACAACAACCAAATCATTAGAACTGTTAACAATTTCCGCATTAACCCACTTTTCGTGATCAAGAATATTATTATCACTATGTAACACTTTACTAGAATGAACTTGAACTGCAGTTTCTTGATACACCTTTCATAGCTTAAAGGGACATCGTTTATATGAGCCGGTTCATCAACATTAGGCAAAGCAACTTTAGAAATGTCCTCTTCACCCTCTTACCACAATTTTCATTACCCAAATTCTGAGTAGCATTACCACATTCAACCTCCTCAGGAGGAATAATTATGTTAACACCTTTACTGTCAACATTAGCTTTCTCTTTAGGCACATTTTTCTCCTTACGCAAATTAGGATGAAGTCGAAAGAAATCTTTAATCCTATGATCGTGCATCTTGCAATGAGAGCAAAAAATAGGTAAATTTTCTATTTCAACCTTTTGAAAGTATCCATTTATTTCAGATCCTAGCCATATTTCATGAGGGTGTTTTTTCGTCACATCCAGTTCACTAACACACGGGCCACCGAGGGTCTGGACAGAGAAGCCGTAGCTTGGTCTGTCTGTAGAGGCCTACCGAAAACAGATGCAAGACCAAACATAATTTGCGAATTAAAAAAATGCAGTCGAAGGTTAAGAAATGAAATCCACACCGGGGCAATGGGAGATTCCTCCCTCACATCAAAATCCGGTGACCACTTTAACAACCTCATTTGACAACCTTGGATATAATAAGACCGACGAGAGAAAATACGGCTATAGTCTAAGTCGTTTGAAAGTTGAATATCTATGTGTTTAGAATCTAACAAGCCAACATGAAAGGAACCCGACAGTTTTAACCCATAAAAAAATTTTCGAATGATGTCCAAATTAGGCCTGCGTAGCATGAACTTGCCAACAAGAGTAAACGTAAAAGGAACAGCCAACTGCTGAACCACAGCATCCTCAAAAAGAAGAGCAAGACACCCTTTAAAAGAGGAGTGCACAAAATGAACTTTCGATCCCGAAGAAGACGAAGCTCCCGAAACAACATCTTTAAAAGAACGAGTATTACTAGCTAAGGCCTGAGGGACCACCGAGGAAGACGACGTCGGAGACGTCATCTTTAAAAGTCGTTTGAAAGTTGAATATCTATGTGTTTAGAATCTAACAAGCCAACATGAAAGGAACCCGACATTTTTAACCCATAAAAAAATTTTCGAATGATGTCCAAATTAGGCCTGCGTAGCATGAACTTGCCAACAAGAGTAAACGTAAAAGGAACAGCCAACTGCTGAACCACAGCATCCTCAAAAAGAAGAGCAAGACACCCTTTAAAAGAGGAGTGCACAAAATGAACTTTCGATCCCGAAGAAGACGAAGCTCCCGAAACAACATCTTTAAAAGAACGAGTATTACTAGCTAAGGCCTGAGGGACCACCGGGGAAGACGACGTCGGAGACGTCATCGCCCCCCAACAAAGCTGATTAAAAAAGCAATAAGAAAGTCTTCCCAAATATAGCCAAATTCTATGTTATAACGATAGTTTTTGTAAATTATATCCACATCGAGAGCTCCTTATGTTAGGAGTATAAATATGATAAAAATGTTAAGTAACTAGTTGGATGAGTAGAATTATATGAAATTTTATTTTTTATTATATATTATTAATAAGAATAATAAGTAAAAACTATATGTAAATATTAAATTTTATTTTTAGTTAATATTCGATTCAAAAACTCTTAAATAAATAGTTGGATTAATTGATTAAAAATCAACTTTTACTTTTCATAAAATATTAGAAATAATACTAAAATAATTTTTAAAATATTGATGAAAATTATAAATATATTTATTTTTGATAGTAAGATTATTTATTTAAATGAAAACTTAGCTTTTTATGGCTCATAATATACATTAGTGGACAAAAAAAGAATTTTTTTTTTTTTTTTTAAAAATTAAGTCCAACATTAGCTTTTGAATGAAATGAGTCATAATATAGTCAATATAAAGGATAGTTTTTATTGACATTTTAAAATCATGAAGGAGATGATTGCTAAAACAATTCTATTCAATTAAGCATCATTTAAACCTTCCATTCTACTTCTTTCATCGCCTTCAATAATCCTCTCGACCATAAAGCTTCACTATTAGTTCCTTCAAACGAACATCGGCAAATCTTCATATTTTTTGTTATAAAAGTATGAATGTAGTAATCTTTACATGTTTTTAGTAGAAAGAACATAGTAGAGAAATCCTATGTTCAAGCTTTCAACATGCATCATACTAAGTGTTCAATAGTTATTCAAAAAAAGATCAAACATCTATTTTGAGCCTGATTGTTTTTGCATTAGATATAAAACTAGGTTCATGGTAATACTCAAACAAGATTTAAACTTCATGAATGAGGTTTGAATCATGTTCAAAGATGGTTCAAATCTGATTAGAGTCATATAAAAATAGTTTTTAGATAAGGTTTAAACCGCTTTCAAATATGTCTTAAATAAAAGTGTTCTTTATTCTATGCCTGTTATTTATTTATGTCAAATTATTTCTCTTTCTTTAGAGTTTTGCAATAAGTTGGGCAAACTTCTTAATAGATTTTTTGGACGGCTTGGAATTCTTGTACTTGTCCTTATGATGAGGGTGGTGTAGGTTGTAGATCCATCTCTAATTTGATTATATATTTTTCTTTTAAGTTTTGGTGCAAATTTCACATTAGTCAATCTGTATAGGCCAATTATATGAATTTAAAATAATACAACAATTTCCATCCTACTCAAAATTTCTTTAAGAAGGGACAGTCCATTGTGTGGTCTAGGATTTGTAAAGTTAAATGGATTGGTGAATAATTCATTCAATTGGGTATTGATTTAGGTTCTTCTTATTTTTGGTGATATGATTGATTGGGTATGGTTCTATTGATTATATTCTCAATACCCGTTCATTAATCAACTGGAAAGTATCTAATTTTATTTTGAATGATAATTATATCTATAACCTTCTTCTTGAGCACGTTCCAATTTCTATGATGGTTGACATTTGTGATATCGCCATAAAAAATTTCTCCAAAGATCAACACATTTTTAAGTTGTATGTTGATAGTCATTTATGTACTTAAGCTATTTGGAACTCTCTTAGTAAGAAACCTACTTTGAAATTTTTTTTTTTCATAAAATTTGAAACTCTTTTATCTCTAATATCATTTCTTTGTTTTCTTGGAGGGTTCTTAATAACTTTCTTCTTGTCAATGATAAGCTTCAGATAAAAAGTTTTTACATTTATTCTAAATGCATGTCAATGTTGATATCACTTTGAGACTACTAAGCAAGTTTTTATAGATGGGTCTACTTGCCAAAACAACCCATTATAGCCATTCAACTTCCCAAATTGATCTCCTTCAAATCCAACCCACCATAAAAAAACCATAACCGAACTCCAATTCTCTGTCCCAACAACAAATCAAATAATAAGGTTCCTTGTGCTTTTGTGAATTTCATTTTGTGTTATTAGCATTACCAATTAATGTAATTAATGACACTAGCTTTCATATTGGCTAAAATTAATAATCATTCATATTGTGAATTAATTTTGATTGCATATAAATGTGTGTGTGTGTGTGCATACATATGCAAAAAGTGGGAGAAAGAATTAAAAATAGAAAGAGAAATAAAAGAATGGAGAGAGAAAATAAAAAAAGCGACTAAAAAGAGAGAAAGTATCTTTTTGCTCGTTATTTTTGCCGCCGTCGACCACCACACATAAAGGTATAACATTTTAAACCAAAAACCCATTTTTGACTCTCACAATGGACCGAAAAATAACCCATATACACACTTTTCTCTAGCGTGGTGGGAAGGAAAACTTGTGTGGCACCTACGGCAAGATGGGTAGGCCATGTACGCTATTTTCACTAGCAAGACATGGACGAATATAAGTACCCATAGTTGCACTAGTGCCTACAAGAAAATAATTAGCATTTCAAACAAGTACCCCGAAGACCCATATATGCCTTTCTCTGGCATGGTGGAATTTTATATTTATGGACACGGTGTCATTCGACACATATTATACACGCTTTTCTCTAGGTTGGCAGGAAGGCCCAACAACTGAAATTTCTCCTAAACGGGGAAGTTGCCGGGAGGCTACCAAAATTTTCGGTGAACTAAGGACCTAACTTGAACAAGTACAGGGTACTTGAATATAAATAAGACCACAGGGGAGTTGTATAAACAACAGAGCATAAATAATTAGGATAACAGGGAACCAAACTTATAATTATATAGAACAAAACCTAATGTCTAAAACTAAAATTTGTAATCCATAAAATGACAAAAAAAAATAAAATTAAATATGCAAGAAATGTGGCTTATGCTAAACAAAACTTCAATGTTAATTAGTAATGTTACAGACTCTAATGGCAAGCCAAAGCAAGTAGACATTGCAAACCAAGAAAGAATAATGATGATTGGTTATAACATTTATATCAATCATGCAAGCAAATATAAAAAGCCCCTTGATGACATTGGCTACTATCTTATAAATGTGTATATAAGGAGGGTGTAATGAGTGTAATAATATGCTTATGAACAAAGTATAGAAGAAGCACGATGAATGTAGTGCTATTCTTACAACTAATGAGAAATATGAAAGCATATGCACTGGTCTCCTATAAATACAAAGGCTAATATGCAACAAACATAACATTTTGTCAGCTTTTTTTCATAAAGAAATTAATAATGATAGTAGCCCAACCAACAATCAATAACAACATAAAAATGGACGCAACAAATGGCATGAAAATAATGATGAAAAAGAATATGTTGTAACTATGATGAACTTCTAGGGCATATAGGTACTCACGCGATGTGTTATTTGCAAGCAAGGATGAAGAGATACAAAACAGATGGACACTTTTAAGCAAAAGTATAGTATGAAACAACTGCAGCTCACAATGGTTCACCTACGATTGGTATTAAATGACATGTAGTAGATGATAAGATGCTTCTACGACCAGCCACATCAAACCACAAGTTAATACACATAACTTGCCTAAAAATAGTAGTATCTCCTATAAGCAAAGGAATTCAACATACAATGAATTGCTAACCAAAGTTAATTTGAGGGAGCATGAAACAACTGCAGCTTACATATAATTAATGTCCCCTAATTGTAGAAAAATATACTAACATGTTTATAAGCAACTCTTTATTCTTGTTAATGTCCCTTAATCGTCAAAATCCTCCCGAAAGAGGGGAGGTCGGGGCACAAATTTATGGAGCCCACAAGATAGAACTGAGCTTTCGACATCGCAAGCCTGGGTAGCTCCCTCCATACAAGGGGCTTAGTTTCACACACTTAGCATAAATGACAATTTGTAAGAATTTTAATAGATTTTAATAAATTTTTTTATTATGCATGCTAATCTAAGTATATTTTAAAAGGAGATATTTGGTAGAGAAACAATTATAGTTGAGTTACACGGTCACACTCATAAGTTTCAGGATGACCTGTAGTGTGATGCCCCAAGATCTAATTTGGAGGTATTATTCTTTTATCTTTTAATAAATAACAACCAGCTTAGTTACTCATCAAGAAACTAAAATCAAAACTTCTTTTTTTTTTCTTGCTAGCCGTTTTCACTCTGGGTTTTCTGGGCGATCTCGTGGTGCCTTTTCTTGCGGGCTCGTTTCTCTGCTTCCGCCGGTGATCTCTTCTGCTGATCTTCCTTCCTGAGGTGCTTTCTCCCCTTTTCTGGCTTTTCCGCCCCTTCAGCGGTCTTTCCGTTTCTTTGGTTGGAGGTTTTTCTTTTTGCTGGTGGGTTCTTTTGTAGTTCGGTTGTTTTTTTTTTTTTTTTTTTTTTTTTTGGGGGGGGGGGGGGGGGGATGACGTCTCCTACGTCATCCATCCCTTTGGTTTCTTCGGTTCTGACTGGTAAGAATCGCTCGTTTAAGGATGTGGTCTCGGGGGGTTCTTCCTCTTCGGCTAATCGAGTTCCTTTTGTTAGATCCTCCTTTAAGGGTTGTCCTGCTATTATTTAGAGGATTCTGTGGTGTCTCAGTTAGCTGAGCCCTTTGCTTTTACTTTGGTCGGTAAATTTGTTCTACGTCGCCCTAATTTAGACGTTATCCGTAAGTTTTTTATTTCGCTTAAGCTGTCTGGTTCCTTCAATGTGGGCTTTTGGATCCTCGTCATATAGCTATACAACTTACGAATGACTTGGATTATAGTATAGCTTTTCTCGGCGGTCGTATTATGTGCAGGGTTGTCAAATGAGGTTGCTTAAATGGTCACCATATTTTGATGTGAGGGAGGAATCTCTTGTTGCTTCGGTGTGGATTTCTTTCCCTAACCTGCGCTTACATTTTTTTAATTCTGACATTCTTTTTGGTCTTGCTACTGTGTTTGGTAGACCCTTGCAAACAGATTAAGCTACCGCTTTGTTATCGAGACCTTCTATGGCGAGAGTTCTGGTGGAGCTTGATGTGTCCAAAAAACATCCTCAGGAAGTTTGGTTGGGTTCGGAATTGAAGGGATATTTCCAAAAAGTGGAATTTGAAAATCTCCCATCATTTTGCTCCCATTGTAGGATGCATGGGCATGGTATTACTGAATTTTTTTGGTTGCACCCTAATCTTCGTAAGGATAAAGGTATTTCTTCTTCTAATGGTGCCCAGGATGGTGGGGATAAATTGTTGAAAGAACCTTTAAACATTGGTGAGGTGCCCATTCCGGGTTCTGCCCTTAAGGAACCGTTAATTCATAATGGAGATGACCCTAGGGAGGAGCCTACTCATCCTATTGAGTTGGTTGATCTTACTGTTGAGGCTAAACAGGATTGTAATCCTTCTCTTACTAATGATTTGGATTTGGTTCTAACCTCTAATGTTCCTAATTTGCCTGTTAATGATGCTAATACTATGGTTTCTAAGGATCCTATTTTATCTTTTAATATGGTTCCTAATTCTTCTCATTTGCTTGTTCATGATGTTTTACTTACTAACAAGTCTCTTTCTCCCTAAGATGAAGCTAATTGGAAAGATATTATAAATGTTCATAGTTCGGATAATCTGGAAGTCGTGCTTGATATTGGAGATATTGATTCTTCCAATGCTTTAAAGCCTACGGTTGTAAGTGAAGTTTCTTCTTTAGTTGTTTCCAAACCTCCTTTGGGGGGTGGTTCTAATAATTTTTCTACTATTGAGGATGGTGTGTTTTTCTTAGAAAGTGATATGGTCAAACATGTAGGGCCGGTTGACTCTAATTTTGATGCTCAGTCCTTTTTAGTTGATCATTATCATTGTGATGCATATACTGACACTGAGGTGGACATTATGGCGAAATTAATGTTATGCTAGAAATGATAATGACTTGAGTTTTTCTAAGGGTCGTGGGAAGAGGGGTCGGAAGCCCAAAAATGTTGTTTTATTGCCTAGAAATACCCGCTCTCATACTTCTCATTAAACTTGTTTTTTTATGTTTAATGCTATTTTTTGGAATGTGCGGGGTATTGGTTGCCCTTCTTCTAGAATTAGAGTTAAAAACTTATGTCGTATGCATAACATTTCTATCCTCGTTTTACTTGAACCTCTTATTTCTGTTGACAAATTGTGTGGTACTGCTAAGTTTGTGAGTTTTAAGTCTTCTTTTGCTAATATTTCAAACAAAATTTGGGTCTTTTGGAAGGATTTCGTTAGACTTGATATTATTGGTAACATTTACCAAGTTCTTCATTGTAATATTGAAAGGTCTAATTTTCAATGTTGCTCGTCTTTTATTTATACCGCCTCTTCTCGCTTTACTAAAAGAATCCTCTGGGAGAAAATTTGTCATTTTCATAATGGTTGTAGTCTTCCATGGATTGTTGGTGGGGATTTCAATACTATCTCTTGTCCTTCCGAACGCTTGGGTGGCTCTCTTCCCATTTATCAATCCATAGAAGATTTCAATGATATTATTTCAAATTACAATCTTATTGATATTGGTTTTACTGGCAACAATTTTACTTGGCATCGTGGTCATTTGTGTCAAAGATTGGATAGAGTGCTGTTCAATGATGCTTGGCTTAATGTTTTTCATTTGACTAAAATTGAACATCTTAGTCGTACTCTTTCTGACCATTCCCCTATTCTTATTAATATTAAGAATACTGCCCCTATTTCTCACTTTAGGTTTCAGAACATGTGGCTGCTACACCCCTCTTTCCTTGATGTTGTGAGGGTTAATTGGGAGGCCCCGCTTTTCCCTGATGACACTATCTCGGGTATGCATATATTGTGGCTTAAACTCAAAAGGCTTAAACTTGTCTTGAAGTGGTGGAATCACAATGTGTTTAAAAATTTGTTTGCCAATATTTCTTCAGCTAAATCTAAAGTTAATTCTCTTGATAGCTTGTGTCAATCCGATCCTACTGAGGTTAATTTTGCTTTGTTTAATGATGCTAAGGTGGATCTTTGAAAGCTTCAAGATTAAGAGGAGGAATTTTGGAAACATAAAGCGGCTATTAAGCATTTGGTTGATGGTGATAAGAACACTAATTATTTTCATGCTTTGGTTAAGAAGAGGCGGTTTTCTAATTTCATTCATAAAATTGCTAAAGAGGATGGGACTATGTCTGAGGATTATGGGGAGATTTCTTCCCTTGCTGTTAATTTTTTTCAAACTCATCTTAACAAAACCTTTATTCCCATTAGTGCTCCTAACCCTGCCTTTATTCCTCATTTGGTTTTAAGTGAGGATAATGCTTTGTTATCTATTCCTCCTTCCTTGGAGGAGCTTAAAGTTGTCTTATTTGGTATGGATTCTAATTCTGTGGTGGGTCCTGATGGTTACACTACTAAGTTTTTTCAGAAAACTTGGAATATTATTTCCATGGATTTGCTTAATGTTGTTAATGACTTCTTTAAGGGTTCTATTATTCCTAAATTCTTTTCTTCCACTTCTGTTGTGCTTCATCCTAAGAATAATTCTGTTAACACTTGGAATGATTTTAGACCCATTAGCTTGTGTATTATCTTTTATAAAGTGCTTTCTAAAATTCTTATGAATCGTTTAACTATTCTTTTGCCTAAGCTCATTTCTCCGTACCAGATGATTTTGTTAAAGGTAGAGCTATCTCTGATAATATCATGTTGGCGCAAGAATTTTGTAATGATCTTGATGTTAAGTGTCATGGTGGCAACATGATCATGAAACTTGATATTTCAAAGGCTTATGACAATATTAATTGGAATTTTATTTATAAGATTTTGAGTCTTTTTGGTTTTGATGTTGCTTTCATCTGTCTCATTAAATCTGCTTACTTTTCTATTCTTGTTAACGGTAAGAGTCATGGTTTTTTTAAGTCGTCTCATGAGTTGTGTTAGGGGGATCCTCTGTCCCCTGCCCTCTTTATCCTTGCCGCGGATTACCTGTCCAGGGCTTTGGAGGACACCTTTAAAAATTGTTCTAACCTTTATTTTCATACTTTAGGTGGTATTAATATTTCCCATATTTGCTTTGCGGATGATTTTATTATCTTTTCTAATACTAGCAGTAATATGGTTGGTAAAATTATGAGTTTGTTCGAGCATTTTGAGTCTGTCAGTGGTTTGTCCTTTAAAAAATCTAAGAGCTGCTTTATTATTGGTAAGAATGTTTCTGCAGCTCGGGTCGTGGAGATTCAGAACATTACTGGTTTTTCTCAAGGTTCTTTACCTCTGAAGTATTTGGGTATTCCTTTATTTAAGGACAGGAAGAGGTCTTTTTTATTTGATGATTTAATTTCTGTTGTTCATAACAAATCATCTTCTTGTGATTCTAACTTCTTAAGTTTTGGTGGGTGTTTAACTCTTATTAAAAGTGTTCTCTGTTCTATTCCTGTCTACTGTTTTCAAACTCTTTTTCCTACGAATACTGTTTGTCAGAGGATTGAAAGAATTATCAATAAAATTTTTTGGAAAGGCTATTATAACACTTCCAAGATCCATTGGTCTTCTTGGAATAAGTGTTGTGGGTCTATGGATGAGGGGGCTTTGGGCTGTAAAACGATGATGGATTTGGCTGTCACCTTCTCTTTTAAGCTTTGGTTTAAGCTCAGGAACAATGACTGCCTTTGGGCTAATTTCATGTCTGTTAAGTATTGTGGGAGGAGGCATCCTTCTCTTTGTGGCTACACTGTTGGTAATTCTAAAGTTTGGAAACGTCTTTGCTCGGTTAAGTGGAAGTTTGAGCCCTTTTTGGCTTGGGGACTTAGTTATGGCACCATTTTCTTTTGACAATACCGCTGGATTAATGGTCAGTCCATTGACTCCTTATTAAATTCTATTTCTACTTCGATTATAAAGTTAACCATTTTTTTGCTGGGCATGGTTGGGATGTTGAGAAACTTTCTTACATTCTCCATGATAGTATAATTCAGCTTATTTTAAAAATTCCTTTAAACATTTACTCTAAAGATGTGTTGCTTTTTTCTCTTTCTAAGGATGGTAAATTTTTGGTTAAGGAAGCTTGGCATTCCTTCAGAATCAATAAGGCTCCGACTAAATTTTTTAACTTAATCTGGCATAAGTCTATTCCCTCTACTGTTTCGATTTTTATCTGGAGATTTCTTCATAAGCTGGTTTCTACTGATGATAACTTGAGGAAAAAAGGGTTTTTCTTACCTTCTAAATGTCAATGCTGCTACCATATTGAGAATATGCACCATGTCTTTATTTCAGGCCCGGTTGCTATTAAGGTTTGGTTATATTTTGAGGATTTGTTTCAGTTCAATTTTTTCTCTTCTAATGCTTCTTTATATTCTATTTTGGATTGCTGGCTGGTTAATACTAAAGGGCATATTCATATAATGTCATTCCCTGTTTGTTTCTTTGGTTTATCTGGTTAGCCCGGAATGAGTCCCATTTTAACAGGGTGCAGATGAATTTTATGAGGATTATTCATAAAAGAAAGGATAAAGTGGTTGCCTTATATTATGTCTAGCTTATTTCGATTAAAAGTTTTTTTAATGTTAATTTTGTTGCCCTCAAGTTGGGCATTAATTTAATGGTTGATTTTTCCATTCGTAATTCTAGATGCATTACCTGGGAGAAGCCCTCTTCTTCTTCTGTTAAGCTGAATGTTTCGGGTACTAAGTTGAGTAATTCTTTTGGTTTTGGGGGTGTTCTTAGGGATCATAATGGTTCTTTCATTTGTGGTTTTGCTGGGCCTGTTGGTTGATGGTTTTTCTCCAGGGCTGTCTTGGCTGGGGTGCTTCACGGTTTACAATTGTGCATCATTTTGAACCTTACTGATGTTATTTTGGATTCTGATTTTGATTTCAGGATGATCAAGAACTTAGATGTTTATAATTGCTCTTCTATGGAGTTTTATACTTTGAGGGAGATTAGGGTGTACCTTAACTTACTTAATTGTATATTTTCCATTATTCTTGCTATGGCCAATGCATCAGCTGCTGGTTCGGCTGGCATTGGTTGTGTTTTGAACTCTGTTATGGATTTGGATTTTCACCTGCTTCCGTCTAATGTTAAGGGTCTGCTTATTTTGGACCGTCTGGGGTTGCCTTATGTCAATGATTAATTGGTCGTTTGGGTTTTGGTTTTCTCTTCCTTTTTCTGTTGCTGGGTGGTGCTTGGCTATCGTTTACAGACATCTCTTCCCTATTCTGGGTGTGGCGCCTTTTGGTTGTACCTGCATGGGTTGGTTTTTTCAGGTCTATATCCTTCAGCTCTCCTCGTTATTTTTCTCTGACCGGTGGCTGGAGCATTTGGCCTGAGTTTATGTGGGTTATTGCTTGCTTATATAATTTACTAACTGTTGTGTTTCTCTTATTTCAGGACTGGTTACTTCATTTTTGCCTGTATCCTTTTTGGAGGATTTTTATTACTTTATTTAGGTTTGTCATTTCTTTTACTTTACTTTTGCAGTCTTTGGTTTATTTTTTGGGTGTGCAGGATCCTATTTGGGCGTGGGATTGTCAGATCTTTGCGGATGACTTCTTTGGGGAGCATTTTTGTTATTTTTTTGTTGTTAGTTCCCTTTTTTTTGGGTGCTTTCGCTTAAGCACCGTAGCATGTTCCTAGGTTGATTTGTATTGTTTTATAGCAGGGTTCTCGAGCTCGTAGGTTTTCTTTTCTTTTAATTTTTGTAGCTCTTTGAGCGGTAGTGAGTTTGAGAACCCTTTTAAGGATCTTGTAATTTTTACCTATATTAATGCGTAGGCCCCTCTACTGGGTTTCAACTTAAAAAAAAAAAACAACCAGAGTTACTAATATCTTTTATCAATAATAAATAGCAAAATATATTCTATATTCAAAAAATCTATATATATATATATATATATATATATTCATTATCAAAAATCATATATAAAACTCATCAAACTAAAATGTCAAGCAGGTCACCAAAATATATAACAGAATTCAAATCATAAGAATGAGCAATATGCATTTCAATAGTCAAATTGTAGCAGTTACATTCATATAATCATTGAATCAGTATAAAATCAGTAAACAATAAAACTTCACATGCAATAGTAATATAATATATAAATAATAAAAAACTTTGGTATGAAAGGTAGTAAAGCAAGAAACTAGTACTAGTATCAAATCTATAAAGTAATTGTCAATTTCGTAATACCAATCAGTACATAAATTGAATAAAGCATTGAATAAAAATATCAGTAAAAACTGTTAAAATAAAATCAATATAGTAAAATCATACATTAATGTACACATGCTATCTATGTATTATATATCTCGTACTTAGAATATCACATGCTTAATATCATGATAGTGAATTAGTAGTATTAAATAATAGCAATATCTAAATCAATAACAATAACAATCTAATGGTAAGAGCTGTATAATAATGCAATATTAGTAAATTTGTATAGTAAAAAAATGTGTATAATAATAAGAATAATACCTCAAAAAAATGCATTTCAATAGTCACACTAAACAAGTAAGAAGTCTTAGCTATCAAAATTTTTTTTAGTATTGTATTAGTATCAGTAAATTATTGGCTCAATAAATAGAGTCGTTACTTTATTTTTTCGGCACAATAATCTTCTCCTTATAAGTCTCAATCAGTGTATCACATTTATGACTAGAGGATAACACAAAACCATGCTATTTAATGCCCACCATCCTGTACAGGTCAATCAGTCTCCAACCAACAGGTCAATCAGTCTTTACTTGTCTTTTATACACACATTATTATCAAAATAGTATAATATATTCACATTCATTTTCAATATATTACTGTAAATAAAATATAATTGAGCTTAATTCAGAAAATATTTAAATATCTTACCGATAAATAATAAAAATCATATTGAGCATAAATTAATATTTTTAGAATTTAACCAATATATTTACCTAATATTATATAAATAGATTCTGAAGCTTTAGCTAAACTAAATCACTATTTTTATATGTTAAAATAAATTTTTAACTAGGCAAAAATTGTTAAATTTTCAAAATCATCTCGTAAAAAATAACAAATAAATACTCAAAATATTCATAATTTCAATCTCTATAACATATAAGAAGTTACGAGGTGAAAATTGTACTAATACAAAATTATTCTTATTTTTCGATAATAAAAATATAAATTTGATCAGAAAAATATCAAGAATACAAAAATTTTGAGATTAGAAATAAGTTAAAGGTTCCTTACAGTGAGACGAGCAAATTTTCTAGCTAAGCAGACTGACAAAAATAACTCTGAGACCTCTAAATTTTAAGTTTCTTTTTCTCTCTCCTCACTTTCTCTCTTAATATCTCAATTTAATTTCTCTGCTAAACAAATTTGAGAATAAAAAAGGCATAATAAACTTATATAATGCTTTTAGATATTTATAATTAAAATGATAATATAATATTAATAAAACTATTTAATTTAATCAATTCCTTAGTATAAAATTCAAATAAATTATTTTGAGACTTCAAAAGTATAGAAAAATATTTTATTTAAAAAAGATCAGTGAAATCAGATTGTAAAACAAACATATGATGGTCCCAAAATCCCCACTTGTACAATCAAGTACCAATTTCTTAAGGATTTTCATCGATATCCAAAATTATGAAAAAATTGGTGCAAATAAAATATTATAATAACAATGTTATGGTTAAAACGGTTTGTGATTTGGAGTTTTATTTAAACCAGGAAAAAATTATTTATCTGAGTCAAACTACGGGCTATTACAAGTAGTGGTTAGATTAGGGAGCGAGGAGGGCATATGTAAGCATATAAGGATATTATTCTTGTAGAAACATTGTAACTGGCAACTATACGATGAGTAATCTTATGTTATGTTTTGTAGGATAAGTATACACAGTTTGAGAGAATGGGATTCCAGCTGGAGAGGGATCCTCTAAGGGTATCACAAATATTTCTAACTAACGTATTTGGTTGTAGGCGTTAAGAAAAATGCAGAATGGACAAATTTATGAATTAGGCTCGCAGTCCTACGCGTATAAGGAATAGTCCTCTTCTGCTACTAACTACTCCATAGGCATCCGTGAGAGCTTATATAGTAACTAGGTGGCTAATTTGACAACGGAGTTAGAAAATATCTAAAAAAGATAGGAGGACATGAACATTTAGATACTTGATGCGCCATCATCGTTCAAGTGGGAGAGCGAGGATTGAAATTCCACCTAGAGGATTTGTAAAAATATTTTTGATGCATTTTATTTCTTTTGATGTACAAGAGTTATTGAAACTTTAACAGTGTTATAACAATTGTAAAATTTTATAGTGTTATAACAATTGTAAAATTTTATGAAATGTGATTATTTATTTGAGCAATTAGATTGTTACTGTTCTATTATTATTGCTTTTATTACTATATTTAATTATTGTTTTTAAACTGTTTGTATTCGTGGAAAGCTCAATAGCATATAGCATGAGCTATTTTTTTATTTATGCAACAACTTTCCAACAGATTTCTGGTAAAATTTCAATCGCGAACATTGATATGACAATCTTGTATCGTTGTTTGTGACGGGTCACAAATGGCAGCGAATTTACAACTGATTTTTTGTCAAAATGTATGGCGGATTTTCTGCCGCAAACGAAGGATTTTCCGCTGCAATTTGCCCTGGATTTTCCATCGCACATCTGCTGCAAATGCACCGCAAATATTTGCGACGAATGTGTTCCATTGCAAATAATTTTGCAACGCATGTTTCAACGGAGGAATCAAACCAAGACATGCGACGGATTTCATTTATTTTGCGGCGAATTTCTCCACTGCAAACAGCTGAATTTTCTGTAGTGCTTTCCCGTGTTGGCTCTCTCTCTCCTTGTGTTATGGCTTCGTATTGTGGGTGTTTCCCGTTTCTTCCAGTTATAGGCTTCTCCTGCATGTTTTCTTTGATGATCCTGGTGTTAGTTTCGCTGGTCATTGTATTTGGAGTTCATCAATTTATTGGATGATTTACTTATTAGTTTGTTTAGCTCTTTCTTCTGTAGAATTTGGTCCCTTCGAATGCAACATTGGATCCAATTTTTGAAATATTGGTGACTAGTAGGTTTACTCCATTGTACTCAAACAATTATTACGTCCTCCGACCGGATGCAGAGGAACATCCGGTTGTAGGCAAAATCGCGCCTATACCGAGGTGTACCGAGTTTTATGAAAAAACTCGGTACACCTCAGTATAGGCGCGATTTTGCCTACAACCAGATGTTCCTCTGCATCCTTACACCGGACGAAATAAAAGTTCTTTGTACTTGCTCTTTTATTCTGGTTACTTCCTTTGGGTATTTGTTTTTTTAGGATGTTTAGGTTTTGTTTGGGACGACTTTCTTACTACTTCTGAAAGCAACTTTATAGTACAAAAATTTTAATTTTTATGCTAAAAAACTACTTTAAGAAGCAAGAAGAAAGCTGTCCCAAACAAAGCCTTAGTCTTCATCGTGAACGTTCTTCTCATATATCAAGTTTTGGCTCTACGGATGGTTTTCATCTTAATTTTTTGAGCCTGGCTCCTTGCGTCTTGCAACTTTTTACTAGGTTTATTTTAATGCCTCTATATTCTTGCAAAAAAAATAATATCATGAATATCTAAAATTTTAATTTTCTTCATTGACACAAATTTTAATTTTATTTGGTGAAATTTTAAAATAGTTAATGTGAATTTGATGTCATTGGTTTCCAGGAAATGCAGGAGTTGTGTAAATTCAGAAATTGGCTTTTGCTAAAACAATATAATAATTGCGAAGTGAGAATTTATGCTTACATTTTGAAGAATATTTCAATAAAGGCTTTGATTGAATCTAATCATGCAGTTGAAAAATAATTTTGTGAGCTTAATGATAGTTCCCATAATCTTGTTAATTTGATAATTAATTGTTGCCAATGAAGGAAAGAGGCTATTTCCTCTTATATAATATTATGCGAAATTTTGATCAGTACTGTATAATTTTGAGGATTTGGTCATCAAAAGGCGATAGAAAGGTGGGCTTTGGAGATCAAATTGTGACAATTTCATGATTGTGATTTGGGGATTTGAATATTATTTTTGTAATTTGATTTTAAAATATTGAGAATTTTTTAATGGATCATAGTAAGTTGAATTAGAATTCACACATTACATTTGACTGTGAATATAAATATATTTTTTCCATTTTTCAAAATGTTATTTCTTAGATTATAATGTTTTAATAATTTTATATATTTTTAATTATTAGGTTATTTTATGTAGCTCCAGTAGAAGATAAGATTAGAGAGAGTCGCCTTAGATGGTTTGGTCACATAAAATGGCGGCCTTCCGATGACCGGCCTGTTAGGAGAGTAGAGATATTAGATTTGAATTATGTTAAGAAAGGTCGGGGTAGACCTAAAAATACTTAGTTATAAAATATTAGAAATGACCTTTTTTTATTAGATTTAAGCGAGAATTTGACTTTTAATATGACACAATGGAGAAAAAGGATTAATGTAGCCGACCCCACGTAGTGGGATAAAAGGCTTGATGTTGTTGTTGTTGTTGTTGTAGGTTATTTTATGTAACTCTTAGAACTCAAGTGAAGATTGATTATTTTTTTAACTTAGATGTTATGAGATTAGTAAAGATATTTTTAGAATTATTAACATGGACTGAAAATTTTATTGAAAAGAATGGAGGTCATGTTGATCATGCTATTCTCAACAATTTAAATTTGCAAACCTAGAACTAGTACTTATAAATAAGCTTGTTCATCATTTATGTGTCAAACATGATTTGAGCTTTTTAAAGAGCTTGTTATCGAGCTTCATATCCACTACAGGAAAAACAGCCAAATGCGGCGGTTATTTCCGGCGGTTTGGGTAATAATATCGGCGGTTTATAGTATTACCGGCGGCTTAGCGTCGGTCCTTACGCCGCCGGAAAAAATCGCGTAGGAAACCTTTACCGGCGGCCTTTTACCGGCGGTTTATCTAGGCGGCAGTTTTCCGGCGGTTGGAACCGCCGCTGATTACCGCAATTATCCACGGCAGTTTGCCGGCTGTCAAGCCGCCGGTAATACATTCCTGTAGTGATCTAGCTTATTTATGAGCTTTAAATGTTGTTGTTCATGACAGAAATGAGTTGACATATAGTAGTTCATCTTAGTTTATTTAATCATTGAGTACAAGAACAACAACATCAAATATTTATTTAATCATTGAGTATTTTAAAAAGATATAGAAGTTTGTTTGATTACTTAATCAAACAATCACGAACGAGCTATAATAAAGCCAAGCCATTAGTAGCTTGTTGAATGCTTGGTTTGTTAACTTTAGAGCTTTTTTTTGCTACAAGCATTATATCAAAATATGACTTGACATTTAAGAGTTCAACTTCATTCTACTTAACAAATATAACGTGCTCGGAAGACGAACTTTGAGTATCATAGTTCTTAGAAAGGTTGTGTATCTATCACATGATGGTTATAATTTACATTTTTAGATAGCAGGGGTAGTTCGGTTTGAAAGCTTGTTGATGATTGGTTTTTTCTTCTTTTGTAACTAGCTTGGGGATCCTTTGCTTCTAGGAATTTTGCTTTTTTTTTATTGTACTTCTTTGGAGCTTAGCTTGCTATCAAGGACTTGTAATTTCTCTTCCAATCAACGCATAGGCCCACTCTGAGTTTTTAAAATAAAATAAAATATAATAATAATAATAATAATAATAATAAACTTCTCTTGAAAATAACTATAAAAAGACGAGTAGTAAAAAGGAACTCACCTCCTTGTCTTATAGCTTGTCATCATATTACCAGCTTAGAATTCCAAAGTTATATAAAGGCGGGAAGAGTGAGATAATGAAGGAGGTACTGAAATGGATATAGAAATACAGAAGACATCAATGGAGAAAATGGTGGGAATGACGAAGGAGATAAAAAGGCAGATGTGCCTTGCAATGCCACTTACAGTTGCGAATTTCCTTATGTTCGCCCTCCAATTTGTATCGATAATGGTAGTTGGCCATATAAGTCACCAGAAACTCGCCGGAGCTTCCATAGCCATTTCCTTCGTCAATTCACTTGGCTTCTCAGTGCTCGTATGTACTTCTCCTTTATTTATTTTCCTTCTTTGAGTTACTGATGTAAGATCAGTACGTAATGCACCAAAATTTTTATGGATTAAAATCGATCATTTATGTTTCTTCATTCTCTTGTCCAATGATTAAGCAGATGGGAGTAAGTTCTGCACTAGATACCTTATGTGGACAATCTTTTGGAGCAAAAAATTACAAGACGGTAGGTTTATATCTACAAAGAGCAATGGTCATTTGTGTCATTATCAGCATTCCACTTGCCTTTGGCACGGCTTTCTCTGGAAGAATTCTTATCTTGCTCCGCCAAGTCCCAGAGATATCAATGGCTGCAGAATCTTATGCTCGGTTGATGATTCCATCACTATTCGCATTTGGCCTTATACAGTGCATCCTCAGGTTCTTACAAGCTCAAAAAATAGTGGTACCCATAATGATTAGCAGTGCAATCACAGCTATTTTTCACATATTCAATTGTTGGTTCTTTACCTATAAAACTGGACTTGGTTATCGAGGAGCTGCGCTTTCGGTTTCAATCTCTTATTGGTTCAATTTGCTGCTATTAGTACTATATGTCTTTCTGTCTCCCTCTTGCAAGTCAACATGGACTGGATTCTCTAGAGAAGCTTTTCATGGCTTATGGGAGTTTCTTAAACTCGGCATTCCTTCTACTTTGATGGTTTGGTTAGTATCTAATGCAGTACTTCTTTGAATATCATTGGTGCTCAATCCTTATACATGCTTCTTACATGAGATATATTTGTAGCTTTCAAAACTGGCAATTCGAGCTGTTGTTGATACTTGCTGGACTTCTTACAAATCCAGCGCTCCAAACATCATTAATGTCTATAAGGTATTTTTTTCTTAAATTCTATTTCGTACGTAATCTTATTTATATAAGTTAATTTAGTTTTATATATGATTAATTTCTTCCATTTCCACAGCCAAAACATTTCTTCACTGGTTTATGCGATCCCCTTGGGCCTTAGTGGTGCAATCAGGTTAGCCGAAATGATTTTATTTCGTTATCTAAATCTAAAGCAACAAACGAAGACTCATTTTAAAGTTCCTTAATTTTTTCAGTACTAGAATATCCAACGAATTGGGTGCAAAAAATCCAAGGGCTGCTCTTCTAGCAATACTAGTTGCAACATTAACCATCATTAGTGAAGGTTTGATAGTAGGATTAGTGATGATCGGTGGACGGAGCTTATGGGGTCATGCATACACCAAAGAGATAGAAGTTGTGAAGGCTGTGGCTGTAATGATTCCATGGATTGCTCTATCCCATTGCATAGATGGTTTCCAATGTGTGCTTTTAGGTACGTATTTAAGCCCTCAAACAAGGACTAATTTCTTCCTTTGTTCTTATTAAATTTTTATTTCTTCAATGCCTTGTGAAAATTCTAAATTACTTTGGATGAATTCAGGCACAATAAGAGGATGTGGTCGCCAAAAGCTTGGAGCTTTTGTTTGTCTTGGCTCTTACTATCTTGTTGGAATTCCATCATCCATACTTCTTGGTTTTGTTTGCCATATGGGAGTAAAGGTTAGTTCATATTTATTGACCCTTTGTTTGCAATAAAAACAAAGATAATTAAGCAATAAAAAAAGTAATTGACAAATTAGTTTTGTTAAAATATAGGGTCTTTGGATTGGAAACATCTGTGCGATTTTTGTCCAAGACTTAGTCCTTCTAATCATGACAATCCTTACAGACTGGGAGAAACAAGTAAGCTTTCACCTGAAAACTCTCCTTTTTTGTTTGCTTCCAAGTAGAAAATGACAGGATTTCATTTTATTTTAACACTTTCTAGCATTCGTTACGTTCAGCCCAGCTAATTTGATTTGATAAACAACATAAGAAGAGCCAATGAGGTTCATCATTGCCACCTTTTGTTCATTAGAATTTACATTTTTTTTTTCTGTAACAGACTACAAAAGCCATGGAAAGAGTTCAGTTAACCGAGGAGCCATCAAACGTCTTTGAATCAGATTCCAATTATCGGATACTCAGCATACATTCATCTACGTCTTCCTTGTCAATCAGAACTGATCCATCTGAATAAATTATTTTCAAGCTTTTTGATGCTTAATGTCCGGCTTTGCTTTGTTTGTGATGGTTTTTTTATTAGAAAACTGTTTTAAGCAGTAAAAAAACTGTCCCAAATGAAATATTAATTATTTCAGAATTTTTATTTTAAAAATCTCTGTAAGGTATTGCCGATGTTCATTCATTAGCTTGAACACACATTTGTGTATCATTTTTTTTTTTTTTTTAGTTAAAACCCACTAGAAGGGGCCTACGCGTTAATAACAAAATCGGTTACAAAGTCCTTAGAAGGTTCCACCAGCTCGCTACTGCTCCAAAGAGCTACAAGATTCAAAAGGAAAAAAAAAACCTAAGAGCCGGTAGATCCTTTTTCTACGATTACAATCAAAGCATAAAAAACTATACGGGCTGAGAGAAATCGTCAGCACCCAAAAAGTAAAGATCCAGATATATCCCTTCAGCTCCATCATTACACCAAAAAAATCAGCATGCACCAAAAGAGGAAAGCCTCCAAAAACTTTCTACAAAGGACTGCTGATCGTAGAAGTTGAGCAGCTATGAAACTTAACTACAAAAACCCCAGCCAAAACACAAACCAAACCTAACTGCAGGAGCAGAAGTGGCAGCACCTCTTCAAATAAGTAGAAAGACCAAACACAACGCTTAGACCAATTAACAACATGCCTGACGGGATAAAATAGGTTCTCACGAAACCAACTTAACCAAAGCAACATGTAGTATAACCAAGAATTAAAGTATGAACAACTTTCCACAAGTGGGCAAAAAATAATTAGAAGAGAATTCATAATGGGCTCCAGCCATCAAAACCAACCACCCAACACGACAAAAATAATGCAAAATAACATTATCAGCAATAAATACTAGAGAGACATGGCACGAAGAAGATAACCAAGAAACAACAAGGCTACAGAGGAGATTGACCCTGCAACCAGAAGCAGACATTAAGCATACCTTGAATAAGATAAGCCTGTCCGTGTTGACCCCTACACATAAAGCCATGCAAAAAGAGGCGAAAATGATGATTTAGGCAATGCGTGCATTGACAAAACGCATCACTTAAGGGGTCAAATGACCTCTAAATGTCAAACGGGCGGTATCATTGCGATCAGGACACTGAATTCTATTGGG
Organism: Dendrobium catenatum; assembly: GCF_001605985.2. Classification (NCBI taxonomy): domain Eukaryota; kingdom Viridiplantae; phylum Streptophyta; class Magnoliopsida; order Asparagales; family Orchidaceae; genus Dendrobium; species Dendrobium catenatum. Next base: position 140,561 of record NW_021319265.1, on the reverse strand, counting down.
TCGAGGCCTCTGGCAATTGAATCGGATGAGATCAATCAAAAGAGAAGACTGCCACCCAAAATTAAAGCGCGAGGCTGATCAAACGATGTCGGATCGAGAAACAGATTGTTGCGTCCGGAACATTGTCAACCTTTGAAAACTAAATTTTGTTTATTCAATTTGAAGCATTCATATTGGTGAAACGAATACCAAGGCAATAGATCAAATTTCTAGGAAAATTTGCCTCGTCGCTGTCCAAATAATGTCCGTTCGTGAAACGGATTTCGCCATTGCGATTGGAATATCATGAATACTCACATTTTTTATGTTCAATTTGGATCATCTAGATTAGTGTGACAAATTTCAAGACAGCCGACATGCAAAATGAGACATAATGCACAGAAGAATTTGCACATGATTTTTGAAAAGATTGACACGCTATTATCACTTTAGATTAATAATAATATTATTAGTAATGAGTTATTGCTAATATTGTTATTAATCTAATAGAAAATAAAAAGTCAAACCAGAGAGTTTTTTTTTTTGGAAAATTTTGGGGCTTAGCCCGTATATTGATCAAGAAGCAAAATACAAGAAGAACCTATCCAACTCAATAGATTTACAAGTAAAATATGAGCTGAAAATCAAAAAATACAAGACCGGAGCAAAAAACAAAATTATCTCGAATAAGGCTCAGAAATTACGAACTGGGAGAAGGAATACAGATCACCCAAGCCACACAAAGTCTTTCAAAAACGGAACCCGGTTGCCATCAGTAATCCACAAGAGAGTCCATCATGGTGCAAAAAAGCTAGGCCAAGTGCTGGAATTAAGGAAAGCATATAATTAATGAGGCCATCCAGGGTTATAAGCAACATCCCAGTCAGCCTCATCATTGCCCAGAGACATTCCCGAAACCATCCCGGTAGTTGAATTGGCGAGAGAAGCAGTGAGGAAAGTTGCTTCATAGGGTATCAAAATTCTTCCAGCTTCTGGCCTTTGACAAAATGGCAGAAGTGATCCGGTGATAGATGGCAAAAGGAGCTAGAGCATTGTTTCCTCGAAAATTTCCTATCATTTTGTTCTCGCCAGATAAAATAAAGCAAACAACAAATAACAAAATAGCATAAATTCTTCCCTTGAGAATTAAACTTTTGATCTCCATCAAAAAATTCAAGGAGCTGCATCAAATTAGGCCTTAAAAGGAATACCTAAGTACTCGGCAAAAGCAATTGTAAAATCTGGAACGAAAAATTACATTGAAAGAAAAGATGGTTTGTACTTTCATCTTCAGTAAAGCATAGAGGGAATGTGGGGGGGGGGGGATAAAAATGTTTCTACTCGCAAGCTCCTCCACAGTTTTTATCCCTCCCATAATAGCTAACCAAGCAAAACCCGAATACCGAAGGGCGGCTCTCGTATGCCAAATGAAATTGTACCAGCTGACTTTAGCAAGATTAGAAAAGTAAGACATTTTAAGAGTTTTGAAGCAAGGCACACTCTCACCCATCCAGGAAATGCTACAGGTGCCATCAGATATAGGAATAACCGAAATAGCCTGGGCAACCTAAGGTTAAATAGCCTCATTAAAATGTCAAATCCCATCAGAAATAAAATCTTTAACACTCATGAAACCAGCGGGAATTTGAGAAGTCAAGCTAGCAAGAGACCATTTAACCACGGGTCCCAGAACATAGAAAGAGTGCAGCTGACTTTGATCATGTGAAAGCGGATCAAATTCTTTATACGGTTAGCAATAGAGCATATGCACTTCAAGAATTTGGAAGCAGTAGGGTGAGGTGGTTTATAAGGTGAAATATATTTGCATCTGAGCCAAGAGAAGAGCAGAGAATGGTTATTATAAAATCTCCAGATGAGGTTGCAACCATGAGCAAAACTAAGAGACTGTATGTCCGTAATGCCTAACACCCCAAAACAAGTAGGAATACAGGTTTTATGCCAGGCAATGAGATGAAGTTTTTTCTCAGTCGAGGAGCCGTGGTAGAGGAACTTAGAGCATAATTTGTCAATCTATTTACAGCAGCCTTTAGGTAGAATCGCACCACTAATCCAGTAAGCTATAGAGTTGGCAATAGTAAATTTCAAATACTGTATCCTACCTGCAAAAGATACACTACAGGAAAAACGCTGATAACCGGCGGTTTTTTCCGGCGGTTAGTGTAGAATTACCGGCGGTTTTTTACGTTACCGGCGGTCTAACAGCGGTTTGTTAACCGCCGGTAAAAACGGCGTAGGAAACCAATTCCGACGGCTTTTTACCGGCGGTTTATTTTTGCGGCGGTTTGCCGGCGGCCAATACCGCCGGTGACCATCGGAATTTTAACCGTCGGTCTTCCGGCGGTTAGGCCGCCGGTATTGTAACCGCCGGAAAACCGCCGGTCAAATTACCGGCGGTT
>NW_021319265.1:93777-137899 GCF_001605985.2 Dendrobium catenatum | reverse complement strand
TCCGGCGGTCTAGACCGCCGGAACAAAATCACTTATCACCGGCGGTTTAGACCGCCGGATAACCGCCGGTTAATGTTGATATCCGGCGGTGTACCGGCGGTTTAGAGACCGTCGGTAATACCGACGGTGTATCGTAGCTAAGCCGTCGATTTGGCCGTCGTTAGAGTCCGACGGCGTAACCGCCGGCGGAGCCGTCGGTAATACCGACGGCCTATAAACCGCCAGTTAAAACCGCCGGTATAGGCCATTTTTCCTGTAGTGATAAGAACTTGACTTTCCAACCAGCAAGTAGAGTAGAAATCCTACTCAATAGTGGTTGGAAGTGAGTGGGGGGAAGTTTTTTAATGCAATGGGTAGGCCAAGATACTTCAGAAAGTTCACCGATAGGGAGTAGCTAGCCAAAAATGGCATTGATATCAGTGGCATGATGGGGGTTACAAGAAAAAATCATGGAACATTTACTTTTGTTAATGAAGAGCCCAGCATGTTCAGCAAAAATGTCTAATGTGTCATTAAGGGCATGAGCATACGAAAGAGTAGCAGGATCAAAAATCAACACATCATCAGCATAAAGCAGGTGGTTGAAGACAGAAGGGACTAAAACCAGAGAGTAAATCATAATTTAATGTGGGCTGATGTTGTTTTGGATAACCTGTTCTGAATCCAGCACTCAAATCTCTGATAAATACCCAAAAATCTGACGTAAATCCCTCACCTCGGCGAACTCTCAATCTCTCGTTTTGTTATAATGAGAAGAGAGCGACTGGTTTTTTTGTCGTTCTCCCAGAAGACAACCTCCAGTTAAAAAGATTTCCAATTATGGTTTTCTTCAACCTCTCGTTCTCTTATTTATCCCCAGTCCAAGCAATTCAAGCCCCCAACCGGCCATATTGAACTGGCTGCCTAATCCATGCATCCAATCCTTCTTATTCCCTCTACCTCCACGAATGCCTCCTTAGAGCTTGACGCCTTGCTTTTTCAAGATCTGCTTATTTGGCCCTCACTTCCAATCGACTCCTGCTTTGATCAGATTTCCCAATCCTGCTCTCAATCCCACTAATTCCTCTTCAACTGTGTTGAAACGCTTGAGACCAAGCCCACGACAGTAATTCCACACTCCTGCACTGAACCACATTTCCCTGTTGGAAGCCGGCCCAGATCTTATTCAAGGTTTCTGTGGTCTGTGGTTACGGAGATGTTGGCAAGTGCAGTGCTTCTTCCCTGAAGCAGGCCGGAGCTCTTGTTGTTGTTAGTGAGACAGATCCCATTTGTGCACTCCAAGATATGATGGAGGGTATTCTTGTGCTTCCTCAGAGAATGTTATAGGGGGAGCTTATATCTTTCACCACTATAGGAAACAAGGACACTGTAATGGTTGATCATATAAGGAAGACGAGAACTCTTATTGTGATCAAGTGACTGGAGAGCTAGCCACTTTACTTGAAGAGTCTACTTTGAAGAAGTCAACCTTCTTTGGCATCTCATTTCACGAACTAGAAGAAATGGGCTATCCAAAACTAAAAGCAGAAGCCTCTGAAAATTTAATTTTTGTTGACGTTTAGCTGAAGCAAAGAAAAGTATGAAGAGCCGCTCCTCCAGTTTGGATGATATGACAGAAGTAATTGCTAGTGAATTCTTGAGCATGCTAGATGTGGAGCATGACTTCTCTCTACTACTTCACCTTCATGGACTCTTCAGCAAGTTGAAAAAGGTATTGGCTTATTGATGATTGTAGAAGCAAGGATTTACATGATACAACTAAAGATGGTGATTGACGTGGTTACTATCAGACACTGAAAATAATAAGCTTGTGTAGAAGGAAACTGCACATATTTTTCTGGACATATTTTGAAAAGACTTAATGTATAATGATAGATGTCACCATTGCTGAACAAGAAGACATTGTGCACCTCCTGAAAAGAAAACTTGTTCAACAAACAAATCCGAAACCAGTCTAAATGAAAATAAACAACTTGGTAAGCAGAGACAACGACCTCCACTAAAACACACCCACCAGCCAATTACTAAACTCCAGCTCAATACCCCCAAGAGGAGGCCAATCCAGGATAAAATCCCCCCGATAAAACTGGAATAAAAGACACATCCAACACCAACCCAATCTCACAGGAACCCCAACAAAGCAACCATAACACCAGTTAGCCTGGACCAACATCCACCACAAGGACGAAGAAACATCCCGCCCCACAGGTAAAAATCACATAACATTAGGAACCAGCACACCCAACACAATCAGCCCAAAGAGCAGAATCATGCAGGAGATAAAGCAGCAGTTTATAATAGTATAAACCCAGCAAGAAATGCCAGCAAGACAACAAAACCAACAGTCTGAATAGAGCCAGAAAAAACACCAACACAACCAAGTAATAGCAGCCATCTTAACCAGCTTATAGGAAATAAACCCAACTAAAAGAAAGGAGAATTAAGCACAGCCAACACAAACCCAACCTCACTAGGACAAATTTCTCAAAATTAACCCCATGGAAACAGCAAACCAAAAGTACCCTCAAAACATACACCAACCCCCTAAAACAAGGAACCAGCACCTCCAACACGTAGATGCCATCCAAGCCAAGGAAACAGAGAAACAAAGATAAATAAATGAGAAAGATAGAAACCTTAACCATGATGGATATAAGGCAAACCAGTTTTGTCCAAGTTAATAATACCTTTCACCAACTTTTTAATATTTAAATCCTGAAAAACCATCAAGTTGGCAACCAAAATTAGCCAACCAATCAGCACATGAATTTTCTTCACGATAAATGTGAGAAATAAAATAATTAATAGTAGAGAGGGATTGTTTAATTTTCCTAATTAGATAAAATTTGTTAGTATTACCAGGCACAACATTATCAATGATCTGAATTAAAAGCCTAGCATCCACCTCAATCCACACATGCTCAAAACCCAAAGTAATACAAGTATCCAGCCCATAGGACAAACCCATAAGCTCGGTAGTAATAACATTACAAAAATTTAAAGGACCAATAAAAGCAGCTAAAACATAACCCAAGTTATCCTGAACAATGCCACCAGCACCCGCACCATGGGGCTCTATAAACCCATCAAAATTAAGTTTAACATACGGAGGGTTAGATTTAATCCATCTAATAACCTTGTCAATAAAAACAAACGACCCGCAGTCACTAGGAATACCCAAATCAATAGCCATGTCAATGCATTTGTAGAAATTCTTAGCAGTAATAAGATTGACATAATAAAGTTGCAAAATTTTGTTTCTAATATTGGAAATAATTTGATTAGCATCCATCTTAAGCTCATTGTGTTTGGAAACATTTCTAGCTCTCTAAAGATACCACAACACAAGAATAGGCAATAAGTTGTAGATATGGCCTTTAGTAGTAGTCATCCAACACTTTAACATAGACAAAACATCATTATTAATATTAATGTTACCCTTAATTGCCAGAGCTAAAACATAACTCCAAACTTTTTGGGAAATATTGCCATTCAAAAAAACATGATTGACATTCTCCAGGTTAGAACAACATTGACATTTGGAAGGAAAACTTAACCTTTTTTTCTGAAGCAATTCATCAACCAGAATAAACCCTTTAAGACACCTCAACACAATAATGGAATAAGATAAAGGGATATTGTTATTCTAGAAAGCAGAGAAAATATGGGAAGTGTCATATTTAAATCTAATAGTTCCTAACATTCTTCAAGTGAAATTTTTCAGAGGAAGAAAGATTGAACAAAATTATATCCTTGTATTGTAATTGTAAAGGAATCATCAATTAAAAAAAGTAAGAATAACCTCCAAAAGTTTATTGGCATTCCAAGTACCATTAACAATAAATATATTCACCTTAATATTATCAAGAACATGTGTATATAAAAAACATCTATAAAGCAAGGCTCCAACCAATTATCTTGTTAGAAAAAAATAACCTTTACCCAACCCCTATTAAATAAATTGCTCAGCCTCCCATTTAATGTGGCAAAGCCTTTTCTAAACCATAGAATTAGAACTTTTATAACTGCATAACACGGGATGAATGTCTTGGCAATGTTTAGCATTCATAAAGTGAGCCCATAAACTATTGTTAGATCTAAAAAAAACCATAATTTATGAGAAAAAGCTTGAACTGTATCACAAATATTTTTGCAACATAAACGCCCTTCATTAAAAACCCCACAACTTTTCTTCCAAAAAGCCCAACAAATATAATTAGTATTATTATTAGAGCCCCATAAAAACTTATTAAACATCCTCTTTAATCGAAGGCAAATAGACACTGCAGGTTGCAAAGTATGAAAATGATAGATGGGAATAAAATTCAAAACACGTTTAATCAGCACTAATCTCCCACCAAAGGAAAGAAATTTAGAAGACCAATTAGAGAGTTCTCTTTGGAAAATAGTAAACATATCTTCAAAAAGGTAATTTTTTCTACCTTTAAAAATAGGGGTACCCAAATACTTAATGGGCAACATCTTGGAATTAAATCCACAAATCCTTTGGAAAGCATTAGTTTCAACCCGATTAACAAACTTGGCAACAATAAAACTACTTTTATCTTTATTAATAGCCAACCCACTCATATATTAAAACTGGGAAAGAAAGTTGAGTAAAAGTTTAATGTTATTAATAGAATCATTAAAAAAATATAATAAAATCATCAGCAAAACTAAGATGAGTAATCAGGATACACCGTATAGTACGAAAAAGAAGCTTAGGATGCCTTAAATATAACTCTCCAACCCCTGGAAAGATACTCTACAACAAAAATAAAAAAGAACTGGAGAAATAGTGTCACCTTACCTTAAACCTTGAGAGGATTTAAAAAAACCATGATTCCTCCAGTTAATGATCATAGAAAAATAATAATTCTCAATATTATTATTAATAAGCATAATGAAATAGTCACTAAACCTAAATAAGGACAAACATTATATAAGAAATTCCATTTGAGGTTATCCTAAGCTTTAGTAATATCAAGTTTCAAGATTATGTTGCCCCCTTTCACTTTAACAATAATATCATGCGTGAGTTCTTGAGCCAAAAGAATATTGTCAAAAATGCTCCTCCTCTTTACAAAACCAGTCTGATTATAAGAAATGATTCTAGGAAGAATATTAACCAATATAGTAGAAATGATCATTTTAGAATTAAGTTTGTTAGAGAAAAATGGCACACAGATCGTACTCGAGCTTTAAGAAGTTGAGGAGACAGGCTCGATTGATAAGTTGAGGAATTTACCACCTCAACCGGGGAATCACCTGAGATAGAATCAGCCAAAACCTATGAGAGCAAAGGCTAATCGGTCTAAAGTCATTCCAATTATTGGCTGCATCCATTTTAGGAATGAGAACAATATTCATAGAAGAAAAGAATTTAGGATAAGGGTTGCAACCAAAAAAGTCTTTCACCGCTTCAATCACATCCAATTTAATAATATTCCAAATTTTCTGAAAAAATTTGATAGTAAACCCATCATGACCAGCCATAGAATTCCCCATTCATATCATTAATAACATTCCAAATCTAGACCTCAGAGAGAGGTTGAGTGAGTAAATGATTGTCATTTTCAGTAATAATGTGAGGGATACCATAAGGATTAATAATAGGAATATAACTACTCTTGTTATTAAAAATGTTTTCGAAGTGATCAACCCCGGACTTAAAAATTAAATCCTCATACTCGACCATACTACCATCACTATTGATAATTTTATGAATATGATTCTTAATTCTATTCTTATTATCCAAAACATGAAAAATTTTGGTGTTCCTATCACCCTCCAAGATAATGTTAGCATTAGAGTTTTGCCTCCAGAATATTTCCTCATGATTCTACAGTTGAAAGAGAGAATCCTTAGCAATGTTAAGGCCATTGAGATTATCAATAGGATTCTCCAAATAAATTTTATCCAACTCAATCACCTTATTCTCTGCTTCCTTAATATTAGTAAAAATATTCTTAAAAATATTTTTATTCCACCTCAAAGACTGCTTGAGTCTATTCAACTTAGATCAAAGTCTCAACATGCCAGTAATATTATTGTCAGGGTAAATAGGAGCATGCTAGTTGGTATGAACCAAATTAATAAAATCATTATGTACAATCCACATATTTTGGAATCTGAAAGCAAAGGGGCCAACATATCTATTAGAATTATTGGTCAATAGTAAATGCGCATGATCGAAATGAGTTCTACTTAAGTGTTCCACATTTGTCATAGCAAAATCAACAATCCAATCATTATTGAAAAGGATCCTGTCAAGTCTTTTCCACATAGTAGCTCTATTCCAAGTAAAAGTACTCCCAGAAAACCTAATGTCATGCATGTTGCAATCATTAATCATAGAGATTGAAATCTTCCATAGCATTCGAGTTAGGAGAGTTGCCACCCACTCTCTCAGAAGCATTAGATATAATATTAAAATCACCACCAACACACCAAGGACCACTGATATTAAGAGAAAATTCAAGTAACTACTCCTAAAGGGGAAGACAACTCAATCTAGAATAAGCAACGTACACAAAAAAAACATGACATTTAAAATTTAAACAATTAATTTGGGAATGAACAACTTCAGGTAAATTAGTAATAATATTCACATTAATGGCATTATTCCACATAATCCAAATTTTATTAGAACAATTAGCGAAATACATGGAAAACCCCAAATGAGAAGCAGTAAAAGCAAGCTTATCATTCGAAATAAAATGCTCAATCAAAATTAATAACTGAATACTATGCACTCTACATAGATTTCTGACTCTAAATTTAGAATCCACTCCCCTAATACCCCTCACATTCCAAATAAGAGCCTTAACCATTACAATCTTTCGAGATAGTTTGAGCTCTAGTAGAACGAGGCGTAGAGGGTAAAGAAATTTTAATATGCTTATCTTTCTTTTTACCAATCTTAGAGAAGCCATCATCATCAAAAGTTTTAGGAGCACTCTCATCATGATTGGAAGAAAAAGTGTCAACATTACCCACAAAAGTAATATGATCCACATTTTTAGGATCCAAACTAGCTTTAGGAATAAATTCGCCTTATTCATAGCCCTCATTAGATACATCCTTAGCACCCAATAGATCATTATAATTTTCAACATCTTTATTGACATTAGGAAGCGATTGAGATAAAGTTAACTCAAGATTTCCCTTTTCTTGGAGCATAGAATCAATCGAAACAAAAATATTAGGATCATTTTCAATGTCATTGTTAGGAACATTCGAATTAATAGCCTTATTCTCGGATAACTAACAATCCTGTTTTACGGAAGCTCCATATTTTAAAAAAAAAACTCATTTTCCAGCTTATCATTAGAGGGAGGCGGTTCCACTTGATCCAACTGGATCAATTCATTATTATTCACAATAGGCACATATTCTCTCGCAGTGGATCCAGGCTTCCCAACCAATGGAATAGAATTTTTTTTTAATTTAGATGCAACTTAAAACATTCAGTTTGTGCATGACCATGAACTTTACAGTGAGAACAAGAATCAGGCACTTTTTCAAACTCAACTTTTTATAAATAACCAAAAGCTTTTGATCCCATCCATATTTCCTTGGCAAGCTTTTTCGTGATGTCAACCTCAACTAGAAGTCTAGCCACAGACGGTTGAGTCCTAGATGTGGTCGTTTGATCAGTCTGAAGCGGTTGCCCAAAGATGGAACCAAGAGCATGACACAAATTATGAAATGAAATCCAAATTGACATAATAGGTGACTCCTCTTTAATATCGAAAAAAGAAGTCCATTTCAAAATATGCATTTGACAATGATGGATGAAATACGATCTCCTAGTAAACACTCTACTGTAATCTAAATCGTTGGAAAGCTGTAGGGCAACATGTCGAGAATCAAGTAAACCCACAGAGTAAAAATCAGATAATTTGAGAGTAGCAAAAAAGAGGTGGATAGAATCCAGATTCGGTCTACGCATACCAAATTTACCCACTAAAGTAAATTGAAAAGGGGAGGCAAGTTTAAGAACTTCATCATCGGACAAAAGCACCACCGACACGCCATTAAAAACCGTTTGGGTTAAAGTTGGTAGAGTATTACCTGCCGAAGGGCTACCCGAGAGCACGTCTTTGAAAGATCGCGAACAAGATGGTGATTTTTGACCATCAGCATCGAGGTTACAAAAGCCTTTATTCTTACCCAGCACTGGCTCAGATGCATTCCCCCATGGAGTGTAAGATGAGGTACCCACCATTAGAGATCTTGTTCGAACAAGGGCAAAAACCAAGAAAGGGCACCCAAAACGCGATCACGAAATAGCACCTAAAGAAATCAAAGGAGAAAAGGGAGCAGAGAAGCGAGAAATTGAGGGGAGGAGAGAAAACCCTAAATCGCCAAAGGCAGCGCGTTAATGCGTGAGAGAAGGATGAGTCCGAAATATGAAAAGCACGAGATTTATTAACTAAAGTGCCTTAAATAAAAACCACATAAACGAAAAGCTAACCATAGAAATTTTCTTGAGATTTAATAAAGGGCCTTATCATTTTAAACATTCTTAATTGCCTTTTGTTTAATATAACGTGCCCATAATTATTTAAGCATATGAATTAACTTTTAGCTTCAATTTTTTATATCATTGATATAAGCCATTACATGAAATCTATACCAATGTATTGTAAGCTTTATATAGATCATGATTGTATTGATAGATTAGCACTATTTTTTTTTTAATGAAACAAAAAAGTAGGGAAAAGTTGATGAGTGATTGAATTAATTTTATTGCTAAATATTTTTTCACTTGCAATTAGTATTCATTACTTCAAAATAAATTAAATTGAAATAATATGTCACCAAATGACTTCTATTAGAACAGTTTAATTAATTTTGAAATAATTTAATAATTCTAAAAATTTATAGAAATCTATGAAGAAATTAAGTGTCCCAAATAAAGATTTTATTTTATTTTTGCTATATTGTTGATATATAGTAATAAATATATGATGATTTTGAAATAATTGATACATACAATAAGTCAGTCCAAAGAAATACTTATTGCTGTTAGAATTTATTATTAATATTTATTAACTATAATTTTAATACTATCATTTATAAATTATAATTTTTGTCCAAATACTAAATTACAATATTGTGTGAGATATCCTGTAAGGGCCCATCTTATGTTTATTATAAATAGTTGACAATTTTTTATATCATTTATGTATAAAGATATGACATTGTTACTAACTGTGAACTTTTTTTAATTTATTCTTTCTCATTAAATATTGTTTCCATATCTACCGATTTATATAACATTTAGATTTAAGAAATATTTAAAGTTGGTAGAGTATCACCTGCCGAAGAGCTACCCGAGAGCATGTCTTTGAAAGATCGCGAACAAGATGGTGATTTTTGACCATCAGCATCGAGGTTAAAAAAGCCTTTATTCTTACCCAGCACTAGCTCAGATGCATTCCCCCACGGAGTGTAAGATGAGGTACCCACCAATAGAGATCTTGCCTGAACAAGGGAAAAAACCAAGAAAGGGCACCCAAAATGCGATCACGAAATAGCACCTAAAGAAATCAAAGGAGAAAAGGGAGCGGAGAAGCGAGAAATTGAGGGGAGGAGAGAAAACCCTAAATCGCCAGAGGCAGCGCGTTAATGCGTGAGAGAAGAATGAGTCCGAAATATGAAAAGCACGAGATTTATTAACTAAAGTGCCTTAAATAAAAACCACATAAACGAAAAGCTAACCATAGAAATTTTCTTGAGATTTAATAAAGGGCCTTATCATTTTAAACATTCTTAATTGCCTTTTGTTTAATATAACGTGCCCATAATTATTTAAGCATATGAATTAACTTTTAGCTTCAATTTTTTATATCATTGATATAAGCCATTACATGAAATCTATACCAATGTATTGTAAGCTTTATATAGATCATGATTGTATTGATAGATTAGCACTATTTTTTTTTTAATGAAACAAAAAAGTAGGGAAAAGTTGATGAGTGATTGAATTAATTTTATTGCTAAATATTTTTTCACTTGCAATTAGTATTCATTACTTCAAAATAAATTAAATTGAAATAATATGTCACCAAATGACTTCTATTAGAACAGTTTAATTAATTTTGAAATAATTTAATAATTCTAAAAATTTATAGAAATCTATGAAGAAATTAAGTGTCCCAAATAAAGATTTTATTTTATTTTTGCTATATTGTTGATATATAGTAATAAATATATGATGATTTTGAAATAATTGATACATACAATAAGTCAGTCCAAAGAAATACTTATTGCTGTTAGAATTTATTATTAATATTTATTAACTATAATTTTAATACTATCATTTATAAATTATAATTTTTGTCCAAATACTAAATTACAATATTGTGTGAGATATCCTGTAAGGGCCCATCTTATGTTTATTATAAATAGTTGACAATTTTTTATATCATTTATGTATAAAGATATGACATTGTTACTAACTGTGAACTTTTTTTAATTTATTCTTTCTCATTAAATATTGTTTCCATATCTACCGATTTATATAACATTTAGATTTAAGAAATAGAAAGAACATATTGAAATTGTTCTTAGCTATATTGTTCTAGACTATGTGATCCAAACTAAGCACCTCTTGCCCTTACTATAGAAAGGACATTGAACAAAAAACAAATTTTGAAAGGTGGAATCGTTCTAACCGTATAAGTCTTATGATCATGAAACACTCTATTTCAAATATCATTAGGATAAAATGCTTGATAAGAAAAATGCTAAGAAGTTCATAAGACAAATAGTAGATTATTTCACAGGTTCTGAAAAAGCTAAAATGAGTATTATTCATAGCAAACTCGTTTCAATGAGATAAAAAAGGCAAAGGGAATACATAAGGGAGTTTATTATATAAATGTCTAATCTTGTTAGAAGACTAAGAGCATTAAAGTTATAATTAAATAATAACATTCTTATGCATCTAGACTTAATCTCTTTTCATGCACAATTCAATCATTTTAAAATAATTAAAAAGGATAAACTTTATAGGATAGAAGAAAATGAGCTACAAATAATAGGATTTCATATCCTATGTGCAACAAAAATAAAATATGGCCATTCCTTTTTCTTCTACAAGCAGATCAGTCATGTGAAGAATAATTATGAAAATATGCTAATTAGATAATCAAAAAGGATAAACTTTTGAATTTTGTTTATTTTAAAGTTTTTTTTAAAAGAAGGGATAGATTTTATTTCATCATAAAGGTGATTACAAAGTCATTAAAAAATCCACAACCTGCTATTGCTTAAAGAGCTATATTTAAAAGACAAAAAAAACTATAGTCCAGAAGATTCCTATATAAGTTACAAAAAATGAAGGAAGTAAATGGCAGGCAAGAAGCTAAGGCCAAAAAAATCCAAGAGGAAGCAGTCAAAGATTAAGGCTTCATTTGGGATGGCTTTCTTACTTCTTTATAAAGCTGCTTTTTAGTACAAAATTAAAATTTTTATACTAGAAAGTTGTTTTAAGAAGCAGAAAGAAAGTCATCCCAAATGAAGCTTAAATCCACAGTAAAGACCAATGGCAAAAAATAACACTCCAACAAAAAGATACAAAATCCAAGATAAAAACTGCTAAAATCCAACATATCCTGTAGGGCCCCGATCCATGCCACAAAATGCAGCCACAATATAATCCTATTCAAAGAGGAAGACCCACTACCAAACCAGCATAGCAAGACAATGCAACCAAATTAGGGTGAACAACCAAAATTCTCAAAAAATTATATGAAGAATTAATTAAAGGTAACCCCACATAAACAAAAAAAGCTAAGCTAAATAAGATTTGAAGGAAAAAAGCATGAAAGCGAGAAAGGTATATCAGCATCAACCCAATCACCATAGATGCCAATCCAATACACAAGCAAGAAGCAAGATGTATAAAAAAAAAAGAAATAATGAAGAAAAAAAACTTTGAAAAGGATATTCTCCATTTAACACAGAAAAAAACTGAGCTAAAAGTTCTACCAATAGAAAATGAAAAACTTGATGAGATGGAACATAAAAATAGAAAACCAAAAAATGGAAGCCAGGTGAAAAGTTCTCCATTCAAGAACAGAGAAAAGAAGAGACATATAAGACACCCATCCAACTAATAACTGGAAAAACACCCCACCCAAACCCGAGGACAACCCAAAATAGTAGCAACAACCTCAAAATGAGACATCCCTCCAACACCACCACGAATATAACAACCATGAGAAATAGTTAAAAGGGCACACATAGTAGTGAAGAATTCATGAACAACTAAAAACCAAATGAAATCCTAGTAAGAAATGTCATACTCAAATTGAATAAAATGATGAAGATAAATAACCCTAGTTAAAAGTAAAAGAACTAAGAAGATGGGGATACATCTGAATCCAAGTAAGCACAAGAGAATTAGCCACCACGGAAAATAAAATAAAAAAGAAGAGTAAAAATTTAGGATAAGTCAACTAGCCTTCCTGATGTAGTGTAAACCTAACAAGAGAGTTAACCACCTCATGAATGTCATTATTACTATTAAAAATAAAATAATTTGTAATGATAGAACCTTTTTTTGGCAAGCCAATCAATTGCACAATTACCTTCCCTCCAAATATGAGAAATTTTAAACTCAAGGTGCTCTAGAATAGTCATAATGTTACAAAAAAAGTAAAAAAAGGGAGGCATTGAGACAAGAAATAGAAGATTGATTAGCCAGTAATTTGGAATATGGTTCCATCCATATATGAGAATTTTGGTTATCCAAACAAATTTTAAGACCTTGAAATAAAGGCTGTTTGGTTGGCTAAAAAAGTAATGTAATGTAAAAGTAATGCAATATAAAATGAATGAAGTGCAAAATAAATCATCTTTTGTAACTTGCATAACATTTAAATCCATATCCTTATGAAAAACACCTTCATCTACATAATTAATCTCTCCTACTTCCAAATGGAATCTAAATGGTGAGAAGGGCAAAAAGTAATAGAGGGATCATCTTGATCGTCATCAAATTACTTATCCTCCAGAACCAAACCCTCCAAATTAGACTGAGGCACACCAACATAAGAAGGAGAAATCATAATGAAAATTATGGGCAGTAGTTTGGAAATGTTATACTGCTAGGTGAAGTAATAAAACTAATAACTAGAGCTATTTGATTACAAATTTAATCTTCATGACCAGTATTAGCATTAACATAGATAGAGTTTGGGTGAGAAGATTTAATAGATTGGGTATGATTTATATCAAAGTTAGCTTTTCATCAACATTAAATGAAGAATTAAGATATGAAATATAATTACCTTGATGTAAATTATTAGCAACCTCATGGGGTTGATTAATGGGAGCATTCAAACCAGATTAATTCCTCAATAATGTCATCTAACATACATTTCTCCAAATTAGTAGGCCCTTCAGTTGTATTATTAACTAATGGCTCAAAATTAGCATTGATCTAATTATTGCCAATAATAGGAGACAACACAACATTTTTGCAATTCAGTCTTCTTATTTTTAGCATTATCCTCCTTAAATAGGGATGTAAAATAAAGCACTCATTTATAGCATGCCCATGAATTTTACAATTATTACAAAATAAAGGCACATTTTCAAATTCTACTTTTGGGATTTTCTAGGCTAAGTCAAATTTACTTAGGGTATTTTTTAGTTATATTAAGTTCAACTAAAACACGCGCCACAACAACTTGGATCGAGCAGTCATTGCATTGTCAGTTTGTAAAGGCCATCCAAAAAATGAGGCTAAATCATATACCACCTGATGGTTAGACAAATGTAAATGCACATTAGGGAAAGAAATCAACACAATTATAATATATAGTAAATTATTCCCTAACATATAAAATTTGCATTCATTCCAATAAACTCATTTGATAGGTGTTTATTATATAAATAGATCTCCTAGTAAAGACCAAGTTATAGTCAAAAGTTGTTTGCATGTTGAATAGAAACATGACGAGCATCCAATAAACTGATTGAAAATGAGCCCAAAAGTTTAATTTTAAAAGGTTTACCTAGTAAAAAAATTTAAAAAAATAAAAATAAAAGGTTTACCTAGTAATTCTTAAATTATTAAAAAAATAATAATAATAACTTTAACATTTTTAAGGACAATTTACTCGTAATATCCTTATAAAAGTTGTAAAAAATTTCGTTACAGATACAGAGCGAGCTTTTCGATGACATGGTTAGGTGAGAATAAACCAATAAAGACTTAGATGGTTTGACCACATAAAATATCATCCTTCCATGACCCAATTAGAAGAATAAAAGTATAAGATTTGACTAATCTTTAGAAAGATAGAGGTAGACCTATAATTTAGTGGCAGAATCATGTATATGTCAGGGAAGCAATTGAACTAAAATGATATATATATCTACACTTTTAGCAATAAAATTTGAAGCCAATTTTTCTTTTTGGTAGCTAATATCAAGTTTCATTTTTTATGGCCCATTTTCTTTTAGTGAATGGTCGAGCACAATTCGAGGCAACACCAATGTCGGTTCTGCCCGTGCTATTTTCCTATTAGGTTTAAAAACAAATTGACTCTTAATAGAAAATAATGAAAAAAAAAAAAAAAGATTCATGTAGCCGTCCCCATATAGTAGAATAAAGACTTATTGTTATTATATACTGAACAAGCTTTTATTTAATGATGCAAAGGATTAAGTTTTGCTTGCAATGCACTTCCTTTCAATCGAGTTAAGTATGTCATTTGTACATATGTATTCTCGCAGTTAAATGAGATAAAATCAGTTATAAGAAAGTATACTTTGTAGGACAGCTTATCGTGTATACTTGCATGGCACTTGTTGAATGATATTTTAGGATTTGTCGCGGTTGAGAAGGAATGCTGTGGAAATGGGACGTTGGAGTATGGGGAGACATGCAATGTTAAGGAGCTATGCGCCGATCCCAAGTACTATTTGTTCTTTGATGCTGTTCATCTGTACTTGTTGCATGCTAGAATATACGCGGCGGTAGAGTTTGTAAATTTTCGTCCTAACGTTGTACGAGTATTCAGCACACAAACAAAAAAGAGAAGTGAACATCAAGGTTTTTACGTGGAAAACCCAAAAGAGGGAAAAAACCACGGGGCCTCGCCCAGTTGCAAAGTTCCACTAGTATTTGTTTGAAGTACAAAGGTTGATCCGTTTTACAAATCAAGACGATCAATTTACAATCAACTTCTCACAAAATTACAAAGTTCTGCAAATTCCCGGTGTTTCCCGAAAATCCGGCAGAGTTCCGGCGTCTTCAGGCGGCAGGAAGAGCTCCGGCGGTGGTCGAGGAGGAGAGGATTCGCCTTTTCCCCTTTTCCTTCTTCTTCTCTCTCTTCACTTCAGTCCCCTTAGTGTAGAATGAGGGGTCTATTTATAGTTTTTCTGAAGTGGCATAGCCCGTAAATAGGCGTGAGATCAGGGGCGATGGGAGTGTTTTGAATGGACGGCCGATATCGAATCCTTTGATCATACACCGTTCGTTGGTCATTTGAAGGCCTTAATGATATTGTAATTCGGCGATCTTGGGCTCGTTGGATTCGTCTCGTCGAGCCATTCAATTCGAGTATAAGCTTATTAAAATCGGAGACCGTTTGGTAACTCAAATTGCGGTTTGAACCTTCCAACAGCGCTTTGAGCCCTTGATTGGGACTCATTTGGGCTCGGATTGGGTTGATCTTGGTGTCATTGGGTTCGTATTTCCGAGACACTCAATTTGACTATAAGCTTGCTGAAATCGGAGTTCGGGGACTCCCAAAATTAATTTTTGAAATTTCCAACAAGCTTTTGCCTCGAGATTTGTGCCCGATCAAGATAATTTTTGGAGTATGTATCAGTACTCTTACATCACTCATAAACTAAAGCAAGATATGGAGAAGTAGAAGCTGGGCTAATTAATTCAAATTATTGGAGCCTCCCTTTGTATTTTTAGGTTTTTTTTTTAATCTTTTGCTTGTGTTTCTGCGAGGGTGAGAAAAATGTAGGGTATGAAATCTCAATAATGATCTTATGTGTTGCTGGAAATCTGCATGAAAAGATCTAAGTTAGTAAAATGATTCATTAAAGATTTTGATTTTATTTTTGATTATATATTAGAAGCTAATTACACCTCTCCACTCTTTTGTCATTAACAATTTCAGTGAACCACCACACCTCCGATGTTTCATCAACCCACGCTACGTCCTCTCCTAGAACTAGGCTCCCGTCAATGAGCTGCCACCGATAGCTTGACCTGTAATTTGTGGCGCCATCCCCTCCTGCCTCCAGGTGGTTCCTACATTCGCAATGGGCCTAATCCGTAGTATATATATATATGCTGCATGGACAATACCTAGGATACATTTGGATATATGGCGACGATAGATTCAGCATTGCTGATGGATTCGGCGTCGAGATGGAGGATTTGGCCGTGGATGCTCACAAAATGGAGATCTATGATGGGCAATCGATGAAGCAGGAGAACCAAGAGATGCTTACGAAATGAGTCAGCAAGGTCAGGGAAGGGGAAATAATAGGTGAGATTTTAGCATCCACAAAAATTCCTGCCTATATCTATCTATATCGACTGTTTGCAAACCGCCGCTATAAACTACTGTAGAAATATCAAGTTTTTGGTAGTGTTGATTATTGTTTGTAGTTGTCCATAGTGGAGAGGGCCATTGTGTAAGGATGCTCATTAAGAGAAAAAAATATCGATCCTAATCTCTTCTAACTCAATATAAAGCCCCAAAAAATGTTATAACACTAAACCAACCTTAAATTGGGAGTCGTTGGATTGGTTTTTATAAAATTGCAGTAGGGAGATGATGTTGGAATGTAATGTTTATTGAACTTATTTATGTATATGCCTACATGAAATATAATGAGTGCACACAAATAAGCTCAAACAAACATTACATTCCAATACCATCTCACCGTATTATAATTTTTATTCAAATCAATCCAACTACTCTGAATTTAAGGGTTGAGTAGTTCATCCATCTATTTTTGAAGGTTGATCCTAGTTTCTTGTGAGTCCTTTTTTATTTAATGAATCAAATAAATTTAAGGACAAATTAATGATTTAATCTTTCCAATCGCCCTTCTCTAACTCATTTTTACAATTAACCTTGATAAACAGTTTCTTACAAAAGTTCGTGATTTTTTTTTTACATGTTGATAAAAAAAAATTGATTTATTGGAGCTCGAATGTCTATAACTTTTTTTTTTTTTGTTGATAGAACGTCTTCTATAGGTGTGTGGTAGATGAGAAATTATAGTTAATTTGATAAGTAGTTAAAAATATATCAATTATTGTTTTATCTAGAACAATCTTTTGTATGATAGAATTGACTTTTTTTTCATCATTTTGAATAATGCAAATGATGTAATCAATACAATGGCTCTTCTATCATGATATCTAGGGTTGTCAATTTTGGGTCACGGGTTGTGTTCGAGTCGAACCTGGAAATGTCGTTTGTAAAAATGGGTCAATTCTCCGGACCCGAACCCGACCTGCTTCAGGTTCAGGTCAACCCGACCTGACCCGGAGACATGACAACCCTGTGAGCAGCTTCGCGGCAGCGGTGTTCGGCAGTATTTGAGATCCTTGCTTGGCGTCCGATGACAGCGGACCGTCACATGGGACGGGCTAAGCGATGCGGTCTTGCTTGACTGGCGAAGCGACGACAAGGCGGTGGGCGAAGCGACAAGTGATGCGACACGGTCACGCGAGAGGGCAGCGTGTCAGCCGGGCAGTGCAGCATGGGGCAGGGCAGCTCAGTCAAGTCGGGGGGCGGGGAAGGCGGGTCAACGGAGCTCAGCAGCGAGCAGCTCGGTCACGCGGTGGGCAGCTCAGTCAGCGGGTCAATCCGGGTCATTTTTGGGTTTCCGGGTCAACCCGAACCAGACCCGATTTTTGAAACGGGTTGAAAACTCTAACCTGAACTCGACCCGATTCAGGTTCGGGTCAGCCCGATCCCGGTTGACCCGAACCCGAAATTTCTGTGTCGGGTTCTAATCGGGTTTTCGGGTCGTGTCAAATATTGACACCCCTAATAATATCTTCTTCATCTTATTCCTCCAACCATGTGGTATTACTTATTCAGCTCAAAATGGATGGAATATATATCAATCTAAAGGATGTGAAGTCCACAATGATAAACTTTTAGGTTATGAAGTTAAAGGATAAGAAGAGAAAACCTTAAAGTTGAAGAAGATCTTGTATGATCTAAATTAAGTATTATGTTCTTAGAATACATGATTCAATTGGTACATTCTAAAAAAAATTGTTAATTAGAATCCATTGGAGCAAGCACTTTATATTAGAGTTCAAATGAAGATGTTTTGATTATGTGCTTGCATGTGAATAAATTGAAATTCAAAACATGTTCAAGGAGTTCAATAATGAAATGGCTATAGAATTTGAGATGATAGATATTGGGCTCATGTGTTGTTATTGTAGCACTTAAATGAGGCAAAGTAATAAATGAATCCACGTCGCTAAAAGAATACTATCTTTAAGAGTCCACAATAATTTCAAGATGAATGAAAACAATTTTGTTGGCACATTGATGGAATGTGAAATAAAGTTTCTAAATAATGATGGAAGAGAAAATAGTGGTTCTCTTGGAATCGTTGTTAGAGGTTTTCTCTACTTAACTTGTGTAAGCTCTATTAAGTGCTACATATATAAAAAACTTATGTACTCTATATAAAATCTATGTGTTAAAATAAAAAAAAATGAAAATTATATTTTCTAAATACTTCGCATAAAAATGTGCTAGGCCTGTTTAAGTATTGTGCAATATCAAATATCTGAATTGTTAGACAAAAATTTATGTTTAATACCCAATACTCCTCTATTGTTTTATTTGACTCACATACATTTTAGTTAGGAAACATTTTTTAGTGCCATAACATACAAGCAAGGGTTTATTAAACTTTTATACAATCCAATGGTACTTATGCTTCGTTTGGTTCAACTTTTGATCACTGTTTTTTTGCTGTTTTTAACAAATTTTTGAAATAGAAAGTTTTGGTAGAAAGTAGTAAAAAACTGTCTCAAACGAGGTCTTACTTGATCTAGGATTTATTGATTATGAGTAGAATGAGCCTTATAAGCATACTATAATCTCACAAGCTAATTTTTTACATATCTTATTTACAAAGAAATTTAGATGTCTTGTATGTTCCAAGTTATTACAATGCCATGATTTTTTTTTTTTAATTAAAACCCACTTTGGGGCCTACGCGTTAATATCAAAAAATCGGTTACATAGTCCTTAAAAGGATCCACAGACTCACTAATGCTCGAATGAGCTACAATCAAAAAGTAAAAAAGACCTACGAGTCCGTGGTTCCTTATCCTAATAATACAATTTAAATAAACGTTAGTACTAATGGTGCTGTGAGCAGACGGCACCCAAAAAAGGAAGTTCTGAAGATAAGAGTTCAGCATCAACTTCCTGCAAAAAAGAAAAGGCAAAAAAAGAAGCACAAAAAGAACCAACCAGAAAAAAACCTGGATAACAAGGAAGGTAGAACGCGGAGGAGCTGATGGTAACCTGCATAGATATCTCCAAAAAACCCAATGAGAGCATATGAAATAACACAACGACAGGGAAAAGAAAAAGTGGTCGATGCAACCATTCAGAAAGCAAGCATCCAGCGACGTAGAGTAGCAGGTCATTGTGCTCGGGCAACAATAAAAAAGGTTCAAAAAAGTAATAAGAGATCTCAGCTGCATCTCAAAAAACCAAGAAGCCCTACTACAAACCGGTTGAAAGAAACAGAGAAGAATAACCAGATTTGACATAGACCAGTAAGTAGAATGAAATTAGCCAGAGAACATCCCAAAACAAGCCAAAAAAAATTGACGCAGTGGATGCCCAGAAACTGCACAATCCGCCAATCCAAAAGAGAAAAAAGGAACGCCAAAGAAAATAACAGGGAACAAAACAGCAAACAAGAAATTAACCATACCTAATATAGGGTAAACCAGAATAATCTAACATGATTATACCTTGAAGGAGCGGATGCAAATCAGTAAGATTTAATTCTTCATAATGAAAAATATTGCAACCACGCTTAGCTAACCAATCAGCGCAAACATTAGCTTCACGAAAAATGTGAGAGATAACATAATGAAAACTAGACAGAGAAAGCTTAAGCTTTCTAATAAGATAAAAATTCTCAGGATTACCAGGAACCATATTGTTAATAATCTGTATAAGAAGCAAAGCATCAACCTCAATCCAAATAAATCTAATACCTAAATTAGTGCAAATATTCAACCCAAGGAGAAGAGCATGAATCTCCGCAGTAATCGCGGTATTGCAATTAATAGGGGTAATCGCGGTATTACAATGCCATGATGTATGGGCTTAAATCTAGGATTTTGAATGTATTGTACTTTATTTCAAAAACCTATTGCAATAATCAATTAAATATATTCCTAAAGGTGAGTAAAGATGTTAGATCATATCATGGTTATAATGAGCAAAATAATTATTTAAGATATATTTGAGAAAAACATGTGAAATAGGCACAATCAAAAGCTCTAAGAGACTTGGCACCAGGCAATAGGTTTGAGAAAAGCCAAATAGCGACACCAGGCAATGAAACACCTGCAAAAAGAAAAGCCAAACAGCGACACCAGAAAACTATGGAAATAACCTAGAAATACTTGATATCAGCACAATAGACCAGATAAAAGCATCTGCAGGCAATTAAACGAACCCCATGCATCTGTAAATCAAAAAAGGCCCTATACAACAAAAGAAATTAGACCCCATAATCAGGCTTAGAGGTTCATATGTAGTGGGTTGAATTATTCTTAGGGCTTTAGGTTTCTACCCGATGAATGTCTAAGGGGCTTTACCATTCATATAAATTCATTCAATTTTGCTACTTTGATATTGCACAAGTCTATAAAGTTTGGTAGAAATCCATCCAATATGACTTATTATTTTATGTTTGAGCATATTCATAAACTATGATAATCCAATTCTCTACAAATATGTAAATGCTTCACACATTCAAAACTTTCATAACTAATTTAATTCTGTTCAAGTTTAATAATCTAGCATTGTCAATTTAATTAAGCAAAAATTGAAAAAAATTATTCTAATTGATTAGTGAGCTTCCCTTACACGCATTATCTATCCATTCTCTTTTAGTTGAGACCACATGCCCATAAATCTCACCTCAAAGATCCAAATCACAAACCCAAGGCAAAGCTACAGTACCAATTCTCTTTTGCTTTCTCCCCCTTCCATACTTTATTAATATAATCTTCCGTGGACCTACCCAAATAAAAGTTCCACTACTAGAGAGAGAGAGAGAGAGAGAGAATAAAGTGTTTAATAAATCTCTTTAGCAAATCCAGCTCGTCAAAACCGGGATCAGGTTCTGCCTCTTGGAACTCCTAAACTCTTCACAACAAGCCAAAGAAGAACAGGCATACCCTTCAGGACAAGGAGTCTCTTTTTCCAAAGGCAGACCCTAATAACTTAGCGAATTTTTTTAACCTCTCTCTCTCTCTCTCTCTCTCATTTTCTTCTACTAAACTAAATATCGGATTTTTGGAACAGGAGATCTCTCATCTCTGCAAACTTTGGTAATAATTAATTTAGCATTACAGAGAAAGGATTCGATCTTGGGCTGTGGAAAGGAAAGGAATCTGGATGTCGGAGCTGAAGCTGACTTAGCATCGGGCTTGGGGAGAATATAGTAAGGGACGCTAGAGTTCACAAGCTAAGTTCCAAAAAACCAACATGGAAAGAAAGGGCCTAAAGCAAAGTTAGCACCTCAAAGCGTAATTTGAGAATAATTAATCTCTGTACTGAAAGTCAGCTCCCAATGCGACACCTTGTACATACTTCAAAAAATTCACTGTTTACTTGTTATGGTATGGTAAAACTTAGTATAGCTATGTTTGCATCTCATCTTGATTTCTTTATTAGGAGTTTTGGCTACTAATCAAAGAGGTCTTGAATTTGAAGCTTTGATTATTAATCAAGAGATTTTGGGTTCGAAACCACGTTAGTAGTTTGAGTTTCTTTGTTTTAATTATTATTCCAAGACTTATTGATTGAAGAACTACTAGAATAGTAACTAGAACTTAAGTCTTATGTATGCAAGAATACACAATATAAATCTCACTAAACAATAAGTAAATATAACCCCTATTCATATAATCCTACTAAAAAAAATTGTTAGATAAACCAACAACTTTACGTATAAGATAATAAATCAAATACTATACTATACACTGAGAACCATAAAGAGGCTATTTTATTCATTTATTTTGAAATCTTAACTTAACTTAGTTAGCATGAAAGTTTTATGAAAATATTTCCTATGATTGATTTTAGTTGTTTACAAATTGGAAAGAAAACTCAATTTCTTAAGAACCTATTGAAAATTTAAAAATTCCAGATTAATCATCATATTTTTTAAGGGGAAATTTTATTTCATCAAAGTATATAGGTACAAAGACCTTAAAGGGACCAAAACTCACTAATGCTCAATGAGCTACATCAAAAAGAAAGAAAATCTAAAGAGTAATTACCCCTACCTAAAAACCTAAAAAAGATCAATAGCTCATTAATGCTCAAAGAGCTACAATAAAATAAAAGAAAACCTAAATAACTAAACATCCCAAACTAGTTATAAAAAGGAATAACAAAAGCTGCCGACAAGAAGTCAAGACACAAAAAATCCAAAAGCCTAGAGCTCAAAAAAACTTGAAGGCACATCAGGTAGCAAATGCGATACCTATAAAAGAATTGAAAGGCACAAAAGACAGTCACATATCATAAAGAACCAAACATCATATTCATAAAAATAGCAATCCAATAGTAGTAACCCTTCCTTAGAACTAAACTACCAATAAGTAGTATTAGTCCATATCAATTGGCCACCATCAGTAGCTGCAAAAAGAAAATCCACAAGAGAATAAAAAGAGCACAAAATAGAAACTATAAGAAAATAGATGGTCTTTTTCATAAAGAACACATATGCAAGTTAAGACAGCCAATCTCTTCAGCAATGAAGAAAAGATCAGCAATTCCAGTGACATATCCAACAAACAAAAGATCCCTTGTCAGTGAAATAACCAAACCAGAACTGAGCCAAACTAACAACAACCACCAAACTACATAACCAGCACCAACCACCAACATGACATTCATAAGACCATCACCCAAAAACAGCACTCCTTGACACAACACCAAATATGAACCTAGCAAACATAAAAGAGATAAAAATCACCATTGACCAAACAATTACAAGAAACAAAGAAAGCAACAAAGGGTGAAAAGAGCAATACCTAGCTCAGAAAAGTGAAGAAACCCATTTACAATGAAAGCCACCATATAAAACCCCACCATCTAATAAGAATTAAGAACAGCCAATACAAAGTAGCCATAGAGCACCCGCTTCTCCGAACCCAGCAAATAGAAAACCAAATAATTCTCAAATAAAGGGAATCACCTGCAAGAGAATGAACATTATCACAATTACGAACAACATTATTGGTAACATCCTAGTTGTTGGAAAGGCTTTTTCCACTCATAGCCACATATGTTATCATTAATCAGCAATTGAACATCCATAAATAATGAGAAATGAGTCCAAATATGAGCAACATCAAAGTAAAGGTTCCAATCAATGGTGTACTTACTAGCAAACATTGTTAAAATCTACCTCCAAACATCCGCAGTTAAAAACAACCTTTCAAGGAAAATAAAAGCAGAGAAAAAATGATATCCATCACCCCAAAAAACAAAAATATAGGAGCAAAAAATAAACAGAGATGAGAAGAAACCCATAGACCTTCCAATCAGAGAGAGCATGCACATGATATTTCTAATCAATAGAAATAAATTTAAGAGCAACATTAGATTTAGTGATTCTAACTTCATATCAAATGCTATTCATGCTTTTATTTTTAATTTTCCTCTTTGTCTTATTAAAAATTAGAAGGGAATCATCTTTAATAACACGTATAACATTCAAATTAACATATTTATGAAAGAAACCTTCAATAGAATTAATCTCTTCCTCTTGTCAAATAGAATCAGAATAATCATAAAGGAAAAAATTAACGAAAGGATCATCATAGTCCCTAATAGATTGCTTATCCTCCTAAAGCAACCCTCCAAATTAAACTAAGGCACACCAACATAAGAGGAAGAAATAGGAATGGAGATTATGGGTAGTAATTTGAAAATGTCTACACTACTAGAAGAAGAAACAAAACTAATAATAGGAGCCACTTGATTATAATTTTAAGCTGTAAGACCATTTTTAGCATTAACATAGACACGATTTGGGTGAGATGGTTTAATAGATTTTGTATGTTCTATATCAGAATAAGCTTTTTTATCAACATTTAGAAAATAATTAGGAGAGGAATAATTATAATTACCTTGATGTAAATTATCAGCAACCTCATGAGATGGGTTGGATTTAATGGTTCATTTAGAACAGGTTCCTCAATATCCTCCATAATGCCATCTAACTTACCCTACTTCATATATTGGCAGCTCAGTTCTATTATTAATTGATGGCTCCAAATTATCAATGATCATATCATTGCCAACTACAGGATAACTACAGGAGACAACATAGCATTTGTAATTCAGTCTCCTTATTTTTAGTATTTTCCTTCCTTAAATAGGGATGTAAAATAAAGCACTCATTTATAACATGACCATGAATTTAACAATGAATACAAAATAAAGGCACATTTTCAAATTCTACTTTTTAAATGTATCCCAAATTTTTTGGGCCAAGCCAAATTTCCTTAGGGTGTGCTTTTAGTTATATAAAGTTTAACTAAATCATTTAGCACAAATAGCATGGATCGAGCAACTATTGCTTGGTCAATTTGCAAAGGCCATACAAAAAGAGAGGTTAAAGCATGTAACACGTGATGGTTAAACAAATGTAAATGTAAATTATGGAAAGAAATCAACACATGAATAATAGGAGATTCTTCTTTAACATCAAAACATGGTGTTCATTTCAACAAACGCTTTTGATAGGTATTAATTTAATAAGATCTCTAATTAAAGACTCTGTTATAGTCAAAATTATTTGCAAGTTGAATAGTCACATGGTTGCCGTCCAATAAATTGATCAACAACAAGACAAAAAATTTAAGATTCACAAAAAAAGCATGAATAGTGTCCAAATTAGGATGCCTAAAAAAAATATACCCATAAGCATGAATTCAATAGAACCAATAAGTTTCAAAACATCAACTTCCAAATATATAACCATCTACACACCCTTACAAGAACAAGAGATCAGCTCGTTATCATTAGTAGAAATCTCATAGCATAGATTCTTCACTTGGGTCATAGAATTGTTAGCCCCCCAAGAATTAGATAGGGGAGCTACCATTTTGATCAAAAAAATTAAATAGAAGAAGCCTCTACTCAATTAGAGAAGACAACCATATATGAAAGAACTAGGGGCCAAGAACAACCCCATACAGTAAAGGTAACCTTCTGATCATGCAAATCTAAAGAAGAATTCCACCAAATATAATGAAAAGCAAACCCTTACCAACTAAAGGCCTGCAAATGAAAGAAAAAAATAGAGTAGATATTACAAAAATCTTCCCTGAGCTCTCGGAAAAATATTTTTTAATAAACAAACTCCATAGGGAAAATAGATGTTGGCACAAAGAGTGGTGGAGATCAAACCGTAATTGAGCTTGACAAATAAATATTTACCAGCTTGCTGATCATTATAAATTTATAATTTGACATTTAATGTAAATAAATAATTCCAAAATTAAAAATAATGGGTTGCATATTGATTATGTAGTATACCGAAGAAAAAGAAAATTTAAAGATAAATGGGCTCCTTCATAATACATCTCAGCCTAATTTTGTAAGCACTATGTGTCTTCAAATTTATGCTTTTGGTTATCTAGGGCCACACCATATAGTTCATTAATCTGGTTCATCCATTAACTACATTCACCACTTGCATTACATGGCTTTTGTAAATAAATTACATTTGTAATGATAAAAATTCAAAACTTGGCTTTATAAAATAAATGTTAAAATAAGAAAAGCGCATGCACATTTCATTTTCAAAGCTCGATCGTTGCCTCCTTATGGAAAGTAATAACATTCATCCATGTTGGACATCCTTATAAAAGCATATGAAAGCAATCACCTGCATGAAAATAGTTTATTTGATTTCATTTTTATCTATTCACTTTAGGCATGGATACTTGGAAGGCGAGTAGCTCTATCATAGATCACCCAAATGCAAGTGCATTCGAGATCTTATGGTAATGCTAAGGTCTCCAATGCCCTTAAACCATTAGGGAAGGGTACCTAAGATGCTTCCATATGGCTTTGGGAGGTAGGTAATAGTAGGATTTGGTGGGAATCAAGCTTAAGACTATTGAATTCAGTTCTTTGATCAAGGAAATGCATAGTAATTTGATACAAAGGATGAGCATGATTTGAAAGGAATCAAAGAGCTATGACAATATACAAGTTTGTTCAATTTATGAAAAGATTTACTAGAAGTCTCAATTGAATGGAATTAAGCTTAGGTCAATATATTAGGCGGACTTATGTTCACTCATTCAGATTGAGCTAGACATAGTTAAGTCATAGCATTTTTTTGGTATCATTAGACCAAGCTTATATCCACCTAAGCTAAGGAGCATTGAGTTGGCTCAAAGGGTCCATAGGTTGGTTAGCATGGTTTATGGTAAACCTTATTTGGGTTTGGTCAAATTGGCTTAACTAATGATAAATAGCTAATGGGCTGCACCTATAAGTTATTTAAGGTTACACAAAGTGAGGCCTAAGTCCAAATTATCCTTGGGTTATGTTAATTTTACTTTCTAAATTTAATAAGCTAAATTTTATTCGATGAAATTGATTTGGGTGTGACCTGATTGAACTTAGGCTTAATTGAATTAGCCTCTTATTCTAAATTAGGTGTAAATGTCCCTAGGAAAGTTAAGTTAAACTAATAATAAGGAAATGACTCAATACCTCTTAATTAAACTAATTAGGCACTTAGGGATCTTTAGGTAAGGTTTTGGTTTCTTATCTTCTAGAATTGGCTTATCCCTTTTGGACAAGGTCTAATTAGAGGGGCCACCTAATTTAAGTTTTGTGGGAGTATTCCTAGGCAAGCTAAGTTTACATAAGACTAGTTCCTTTATTAATAGACCCATGGGCTTAGTTAATTAGGTATATAGGGATCATTAAGCTATGCTTGAATCTATGGGTTTAGGATTGGGTTTATCTCATTTGGATATGGTCAAATTGTTCTTGAAGGAATCAATAGGAATATGAAGATCTCTATATAACTAAGTCTTGGGTTGCATAGAGATTATCTTAAGGCTATTAAGGGGGATTAGCAATTTAGGCCAATTATGGGTTGACCTTAGGATAACCTATACCTAAGTTAAGGTTAAGCTAAGTTCAAAGATTCATAAGACTTTTTTATAAGGATATTAAATTGATAAAGTTCTAGTCTTAGATTTGTTAAAGATAAAAAAAGTCTAATATAAGGAATTTTGGTTGCTTGTATTAGGCTAGTTTAAAGCGGTCTAAGTTGGTTCAACATAAAACTTAGATTAAGGAATCCCTTATATCAGTTCTAAGCTAACCTAGCCTAGGTTTAGTTAAACAAATTCTAAAAGGTTTTTGCTTATATTTCTTGATCTGTGTAGGCAATCGTACAAGGTTTTATACATCATTAAATGGTTTTAATAGAAATTTTTAGCTCAAAGTGGGTCATATTTGCTCATCTGAGTCCTATTAAACCACTAATGAAATACTAAGCATTTATGGACTAACTAGGCCACCTAAGTCAGTTTTATGTAATGACTATCTACTAAGGTTTAAATTTACTTTGAGTTATAATAGATAAATCCATCTAAATATTGATCTTTAATAAGAATGGAACTAGGTTTAGCAAAGAAAAAATAGGATAAACCACAAAGATAAGAGAGATATGATAAATATAATGAACTATATAAGGGCTAGCGCATAAATGGGGTCAACTTCAAAGTTTAAGTTACAATCTAATATATTTTCACTCCATTAAAATTATGAGAGGGCTAGGGATACTTAGGTTGTGGCTTAGTTTATTCAATTAAGTAGCCTCATAGTTGTGCCTAAAAGGTCTTAGTCCAATAGGATTAATGACATAAAAAAGGTAAGTAGATTAATCCCACTAAGTTTATAGCTAAGTCAACCTTATTAGAAAAATAAGGTCAACATATGTTAATCTTTAACCTTATGGCAAAGATGTAGAACGCATCAAACAAGTTGATCAAGATGTCCTCCACCAAGAATATCAATAAGTTGTTCAATATCAAAATAAAAGAAGGAATATGGGTTTTTTTTTTTTTAGTTTAGCTTTGGCAACTATTGATTTTTTCTTGATATGTGGTGTTCTGAAACATCCATGTATTGATGACTTCATTCTAGAAGCTATTGTCTCACCTTCACCACCTCTTTCGTAAACTCCTAAATTTTAAATGATATTAATATCTATCCAATTATAAATTAACTATATTATAACATTGATCCTAATAACCCTTAAATTAAGATACATCGACTACTAGAAATCTTTTTCATGTAGCTTATGTTTTTAATTCTACGCACAACCTCTAGCTTCATTGTTTAGTTTCATTAGGCCTCAACTTAACTTATTTATTAATGAACAAGGCCATTCAACTTTTAATTTTTATTGATCTGATTTAAGGATGATGATCATTTGCTCCTTTAATAAATGTTTAGATATAGGAAGAAAGAAAATGCATATATCATTTTATATACATCATCTTCAAAATTCTTTGAGTTGTAAGATGCTTTTAAATGAGTTACAAAGTATGAAAAAATCTTAGCTTTCTCTTTTCCATTGTATATTACTCTATTATCATTTTCCTATTCTGATATGTAAATTTATGGACATTTTTTAATAATTCTTATTTTATTAGTGATAATTATTTTGCTTTAAAGTTTTGCCTATAACAATTTAAAAAATTAATATAAGCTTTAGTAAAGTATAGGCTCTTTGCATATGTTTTTTTTTTCTCTTCTCCATTTTGATGGAATCATAAAATTGTTGTTACATCAGGAGATAATATCTTCATTTATATTATTTATTAATAAAATATCTATCTTCTTGGCCTCTTGATATATGATGTGCAACATATTTCTTGATAGAGCTAACCTATTAATTATAAGAATAGGTTATAATCCATTTAGAGGAAGAGAGAGAGAGGTGAGAATAACCTATAAGCAAAATAATTTCCATAAAATAAAAGTTAAACTTGAAGGATTAGTAATATTATGCAAATGAAGAGATGCTTTAAATATTTAATTAGATATCTTGTTAACATCAGACCCACTTTTGACATCTTGATTCTATTTAGCTGATAACTAGCTAGGTCCTTGAAATATGAGGTTGACATGTAGATAAAGAATGTGAAGTTAGAAAGGAAAACTTACTTATATGAACAACTTCAGAGAGGATCTAGTTTTAAAGAAGGCTATCAATAATAATAGTCTTAATATTCAGAGGGATAGTAGTCGGCGGGCGAACGTGATCCAAGATATCATGATCAGCAGGAAATGGTGGTCAGAGGGATCGTACTCGATGGGCTACATTGATTGAAAGTACTGTAGTCGACGGGCGACGGTCTGAGGGATCGTAGTCTACGGGTGACGGTGGTTTGAGGGACAGTGGTCGATGGAAGTCGGACGGAGGTTCAATGGTGGTCAATCTCCAACCAAGAGGTCCAAGCCCCCTTTCATATGAGAACTGATGGTCTATTTATAAATTTTTGAGAGCGGCATGCTGCATAAATATGGAGAAGATTTGGGACAAATTTGGAGTGCTTCATCGAACGACACATGTTGATCCCTCAATCATAGAGTGTTTTCCAAATATTCATGTATCAAATGATGTCAAATTTAAGTGATCTTCAGATTTTTGGATGCAGCTCGTCGAGCCGCTCTATTCAACTATAAGAATGACATATTTGAATATCATCCTATCATCCAATCAATGTTTTGAAGTTTTCAAATAAGTTTTAGTCCTTTGATTTGGACCCATTTGGGCTCATATTGAACGGATTTTGCAATCGTTGTGTTTGTTTCCTTGAGATGTTCAATTTGACTATCATTTTGTTGAAATTGAAGTTTGAATGGTCCTGCATTTAATTTTTGAAGTTTTCAACTTGAATATGCCTCAAGATTCGTGCTGGATCAAGGTGATTTTTTGTGACATATAAATCATCAACAACACAAAGATGGGCAATACTAAAACCGACAAAGTTCCTATATGCAATACTTTTATGAAAGAAAAAATAATGAGTTAAACTTTTAGATAGACATTCAGCAGCAATAATATATAAACCATGCGATAAAGGGTCCCTCTGCCTAATATCTTAAACTGTTGAATAGTTTTAAAAAAGCCTTTAGATTTAGCATTTATAATGATAGAAAACCAAACATTTCCAATTATACTGCATATATATATATATATATATATATATATAACAAAACAAAAATTCCATTATCTCAAAACCACCTAAAACTTGCTGTGACGGCCCAACAGAAACGTCAACCGCAAGAGAAGAACAAAACGAAGTAATAGGAACATGTAAAACCGGAGACTGACACATCGGCAATATAACACAAGGAGAAGGATCGGCAATAGTAGGATAAAGAGGAATAAGAGCAGAAACCCCAACATCCTTAACATTACCCTCGCCACCAAGAGTGTCGAGAACATCAAACACCCTTAAATCTGATTTAGGCAAAGAAGGGGCAGCAGGCTTTGCATCATCCATAGGTCGGCATTCACCAACAGAATGACCAAGACGTTTACACTTGGAATAAAAATGTGGAAATTCTTCCAAAGAAATAGGTTGGAAATACCCAAAATTCTTAGGACCTAACCAAATTTTGTCCGAAAATTTCTTAGTAATATCAATTTCAACCAGCACCCGCGCAACAGACGGACGGGACCCAACCGCAGTCGCATTGTCAACCTTCAGCGGGTTACCAAATAAAAGGCCCAAACCATGCAAGATACGCGGAGAGAAAAAAAGGGGGCGCAAATTAGGGAAGGAAATCCAAATCGGGACAGTGGAAGACTCATCCCCAATGTCACCATAAGGAGACCATTTAGACACCTTCATGAAGCAACTGAAGACCAGATAAGACCTATGGCAGAACACCCGACTATAATCAAGATCATTAACCAGCTTAATGAGGACATGCGAAGAATCCAACACAGTCACAGAAAAAGCTCCATTTAACCGCAGATTGAAAAAAAACTTACGAATCAACGCAAGTGGAGGCCGCCGGGAAGGGAAGAAACCAACCAAGGAAAACTTAAAAGGTTCGGCAAGAACCAAAAATTTCTCTTCCGACACCAACAAAGCAGGAACTCCATGGAAAGAAGACCGAATAAGATCCATAAACTTACTAGAAGAAGATCCCGCTAAAGCTTCTAAAAAAGAACGAGACCTAGCCGCTCCATCCAAAAAACCCGGATCGGAAACATCACACACCTCCATAACAGGAAAACAAACAAGAGAAAACAAAAGGGAAGAAGAACTTAGCCCTCGGAACACCCCGCAACCGGCGCTAGGGCAAAGCCCTAGCCCAGCGCCACGCCAGAAAAACGCGGAGGAAAAGCTAATTAATATTACAATGTTTAACAAAATAAGATTAACTATCTAGAAAACAATCTTCATTTACCCTCCATGGGTCTAAATTGCTTTCACCTATTTTCCAACAAAACAATCACTAATCTTTTAGACCAATTTCTTCCTACATTCATCATCACTAAAATTTAATGTGTAACTTAGGCGTATAGAATTAAAAGAGATAAGAATTCACACTAATTAACTCTAAAGGTATTAAACTCAGTTATATAACTAAATCATTTTATTTAAACCATAAGATAGCTTATGTGGATTTTATAGTACGTCTTTGCTTGAATTGTCATTGCTTCGTTTGGTACTGTTTTCTTATTGCTTTATTTATTTATTTATTTATTTTCAGATCATAATCATAATTTATGTTTGATCATTATTTTTTTACTATTTTCAAAAACAATTTGTATAAAAAATATTTTGTACAAATGCTTTATAAATAATAAAAAAGCTGTTCTAAATAAACATATATCCAATAAATTTTAGTTTGTGAGGATTTGAATTGGTGAATTTCAATATTACTAATAATATTCTGAACAAAATATCTGGTGAAAGTACTTAAAAATATATCAAACGAGAGGGCTATTTGCAGAATCGAGGCGACAACTAATGGACAGATTACTATGCTGCTCGTCTCATCCGCCGTCGCTTTATAGCTTTGAAGATCCTAGCTGCAACTGGTAGCACGTGCATGTTAATATGTTAATCTTCCAGGGAATCAAATGGACGCTGCTTAAATTTTTTAGCTGCATGAAAATTTATCTGTAACTCTTCTCTTCATATACGACCGTGAAATTGGCTCCTAAATTTCATGCCTCGGGAGGAAGAGCTTGCTGCTTCTACTACCAAAAGAAATTTAGTCAGCATGCCCCGCACGTTGATGAAATTGAAATATTGTATCTTTAAATAAGGTACCTATACTCACACCCACACGTGTGGTATGAGTAGGTATGGGTACGCCTATGACCCTGTGGGTGAGTACTCAACATCTGGGGATTAACAAATTTACATTGTTAATCACCATATGCATAATATTACCGCAATCCTCGCTACGACCACGGTAAAATATCAGTATATGGCGGACTGCAATCAAAAAGCATGAAAAGTGGGTGGGTAAGGGTGGGTACGGCATCCCCCGAAAGTCACCATAGGTTGGCTTGAGAACCCTACCAAGACCAATTGAGGACTTCGTTGGGGGATGATAATATATATATATATATATATATATATATATACATAATTGATATTTTATGAAATTAAAATAAAATAACAAATGGTAATATTTGTGTTATTTAAAATGAAAAAAGGGAGAGAATCTTAGTCCCAAAATAAAAGAAACAAAAAGTGATAAAAGAAAATTACCTTAAAAAGTGACACTCAGGATGAGGATACTTGCTTGCTCAAAAGCAAGGAACAAGCTTATTTGTAAGCAATATCCATTGTAAAAGGCCAGCTCTCTGTTGAGCCTTTTGTGCAATGTTGGGGTACTTTCATATTATTTTTTCTTACTTCTTATTCAAAAAAGATTCCTTGAGGAAAATAGTTGAATCCATGGGGTGGCAGTCTTCTGATCTAATATTACTAGTGATGAAATTTTTGTCTATCTGACCACTTGATACGTTAATAAGCAAAGATGAGAGAGATCAATAATAACTTTGTTGTCCTCTTTCTGGAAAAGAGAAGTAGGAAGAAGAATACCTCCAATGAAAAATTAACCTCATAAATGATAAGACTATTTGGTCAAGAATTCAAGGTAATTAACTCATATTGTTGTTTTGATAATTGGCTTTCTAAAGGAAGTGTTGGGTTAGGAGACGGAGATAGAGAGTGTGGAATAAGTCATATTTATCAAAACTACATGAAGGAGATGGCCTCATTGAATTAATGGCCTATTTTTTTGAAACAAGGTCATTGGTATAATTGATATCCTTAATCCTCCTACAAAGGGATCCTCATGCTCAAAGAACTTGCATGGCAATAAAAACTTCAACATTTATATATTTAACACAAAAATTGTACTATTTACTCACATAGCACTTAACACTTTAAATAATAATGAAAATATAACTTGCCCTATTAAAATCTTCAACATCCATATTACAATGTAATTTCATCAATTTCGCACACCACAAGTCCCATTGCCAACTTTGCTCACTGCTGATCCGATAACTAGCTTTCCATACAATCAATCATATCACCATGTTTGCACATTTCTCATCCTGTTGATCACTTCCCTAAAAAATCCTTATACTTTGTTTGTGGGAGGCAATGAATTAAAGCTTCGTCTTAGTGGAAAAAAATGGACAATCGTTGAAATTACTTCCCAGTGCTATCTCCTTGTCTCTGCCCCATCGTGATCTTGAGTTTCATTATTAATAGGATAAAGGAGGTTAGTATATTATATAAATAATGAACTTAGGTGCTAAACTTATTAATGGTAAACTTTGAGTGTTGTGCATATAAATCTCCCTTTTCCATTACAACTTCTTTATAGTACTCATAGTCATTCAAGCCATAACAAATTGATGGTTACATTAATAGGTGCATGCTATACTATAAGGATTATATGATGAATATCAAATGTCAATTTTATAGAACACTCAAATTCAAACAACTAAGTAAAAAATAATATAAATAAAATGATATTTCATATAAGTGATTATTTTATTTTTCTCTCATTTCTTGTATAAAAAGACTCTTTTGCATATATTAGTTTTGCTAAACAAAAATCATAGCACCTAGAGAGAATAGTTCAGCGTGATATTTTGAATCATCCATCAAATGTTGAAGCATAGAAGTACTTTGATCATGCACATTTGGAATTCCTGTTAGAATCAAAAAATGTCAAACTTGGTTTTAGTGTTGATGATTCTATGCTACATATTTAAGTACTTCACCTTCCTTTTGTTGTCCTATAATAGTTACATCTTTTAATCAAAATATGTAGATGCACATGACTACTCTATATATATTTATCACGCTTATTATTCCCAGCCAACAAAATCTAAAAGATAAAAGTAAATTTCTACTTATAATGGATGATAGATGAGTTTAAAATTTATGAGAATAAAGTATGAAACTAATATATCTAGAAAATACAATTCTTTGATGAAAGAACAACTTATGTTCATATATTTTAGTGTAAATTATGAGAAAATGGTATGAAACTGATATCCCTATGTGATTTCCTATCATAAAGCATGTTATTAGGTTGAGCATTACAATAATTTGCTTGCCCAAAATGTTTAGACTCTTCTAAAGCTTTCACATTAAAACATAGTGGACAAACCTCATGGTTTGAATGTCATCCATTGTTCTTGCTCCCTAATCATGCATTTAGCAGAAGTAAGTTGCATTATTTAAGAATAAATTTGTGGAAAGTACTAGCCCCCTAATAAGTGTCTATGCTTATCAAGCATGAAGATTATCACACATACACACACACACACACACACCAATGGCAAGGTCATAGATAAGGGCTTTGGCTCAAGTATGAAGATCATCATGATCATGACCACCATCATTATATACTCAAGTCCATAACATTACATGTAACTTTTTAAATCTAGTGGTTATGTATCATTTGATATAAATGAAAATTAATACGTAATCACCTTCACTATATTTCTTATATGAATATTTTTAATTGATAGCTTTTACATATTTATTATCACTAATTTCTTTTTTCTTATTTCATATATGCATGAAGACCATAAAAATTGTTTGTGTAAATATAAATACAATATTATGAAAATAAATATATGCAATATCAACTGAATAAAAGACCACTTAGTATCATAGCCTTAAATAATCTAAGAAAGCAATTATATTGTTATCTTAGCAATTATAATATTGTATAAAGATTTATACATATGTAAGTTTAAACAAAATTCTACTATTTGTACCTACTAAATTACTTAATAAATTGTCATATATAAGTTTATAATTACAACTTTCAATTTTCCACTTATATGAGGATTAGTGGACACTACAAATTCCAAGTGAGATCCAACAATTTTTTTTAAATTTTTCTAAAATATGATGCAAATCTAACATCTTTACAATCATAAAAGAAAATTAAAGCCTATTGAGAAATAGATCCCAATATAAAGTACAAAAAGGTGAATTAATTAAAAGGATAATAACGATTCCAAAAAATCAAATCAATATTAAGTTCAACTGGCACCACAACAACCACCTAAAAAAAAGGTTGAGAGAAATACATAAGCAAACTGACCTACAAAACCCATTGCATCAGGTATCAGCCATACAGTAAAGCATCCTTTACCACCATTAATGTCATAAAATTATGTATCTTAAATATAATAATATTTTTTGGCCTTATTTAACTTTCCACTAAAAAATAATTGTGTTGTCAGTTCTGGGTGATTTATGGTTATTCATGCGCACTTTGTTCTTATATTTGTCTCATTTACCATTAATTTGTG
Organism: Dendrobium catenatum; assembly: GCF_001605985.2. Classification (NCBI taxonomy): domain Eukaryota; kingdom Viridiplantae; phylum Streptophyta; class Magnoliopsida; order Asparagales; family Orchidaceae; genus Dendrobium; species Dendrobium catenatum. The sequence continues at coordinate 101,716 of NW_021319265.1, read as the reverse complement.
TTGGGTGGTATGTGATTCATCTATCTTCTGCCTCCTATTGGAGTAAATGTTTTTGTATGATTTTTTTAGCTATTTTCTAGCAGTTAAGGGTGCTGGGGGCGGTTCTTTCTATCGTGTTTTCTTTTGTTGTTGGGGCTTCCTATTCAGTTGTGTATATTTTAGCTGGGTGGTATTTTCTAGTTGGTGTCATATTTTGGACGCTATATCGGATGCCCTGCAGTTGAGGAAGTATTTGCTCCCTTCTTTAGTTTTTACATCTTTCTCTCTGGCAGGTATATTATTGATGGTTCCTGCCTGAGCTTTCAAGGTTTTTTTTTTTTTGCTATGGCTCTTTTTGGGTGGGGACTTCATGCTTTCCCTAGATTTTATCTTTTTTTCTTGTAATCTAGTTTGGATCTTAGGCTTCTTAGGTTTCTTTTTTTTTATTATTTTTTATTATTATTATTTTATTTTTTTGAGTGTAGCACTTTGAGCATTAGTGGTTTTCGATCCTAGTAAGGACTTGTAACCATTTGTTTTTTGGATTAACACGCATGCCTGGACATGTGTTTTAACCAAATAAATATAAGTAATAATTGAGTATTTTTTATAGAGAAATCTAATTATACTGATCCTAGAAGCATCATAAGTAACCTAAAGAACATCAATTTTCCTAAACTTTTGCTATAATTTTAATGAACTCTAGTTAATCGAAAAGAATTCCATTTATGGAAAATTTATTTTTGAATAAAAACAACCCAAATCATTTCTATAGAAAATGATGAATCTCAATTGTATTTAATAGAAATACGATACCTCAAATTTGAATCTAGCACTAATCAAGATTAGTATCTTATTCACACATAGATTGGATATCCCCTTGAAAGTTGATGATTGTTTTTGTCAACGTAAATCACCAGCTTGATATGTTTAAACTTGTTTCATATTATTATTATTATTATTATTTAAGATATTGAATTAGTTTAATTGCAAACTCATAAACATCTATACGTTAACTTCAAACCCATTGAATTGTTAAACCGACCGCGACCACGATAAGGGCAGAAAGGAGGACTGTATGAACCACGAGCTGGTGTTGCAGCGAGTGCAATAGGAGTTTCTGAGAGCGGGATGGAATGAAGTGTTCGGGCAACCTCATTTTCAAGATTTGTCTCTTCACTACACAACAAGGAATAGAAATCATCCAGATTTAGTGGCTGAAGGTTTGTATGAATAGCTGTCTTGAAAGCTTGATACGATGCAGGCAAGCCGTTTAATGTGTACATAATGACATCCTCAAAATCCAGAATACATCCAACAGCATTGAGAGTATCGACCTTCATCTTGATTTCAGTTAAATACTGCTGCATTATCTTGTTTTTCCATTGAAATGTAATGCAGATCATTCTTAATCTAGAGAATACAGGATCGGTTCGAAGATTGCAAATGTTTCCCGGTCGTTTACCAAATCTCCGAGCAACAATCCAGATTAAGGACATACGGTAACAGAGTTGCCGAGATGGTAGAGAATAATGCTGCAGCTAAGTTTTGATCAATCAGCATCCAGGTGAAAAATAATGGGTTGGGTTTCAATGTACCAGTATCCGAAGAGATTTGCTAGGGAGGGTGACGAGCGGTCCCGTCCAGGTAACCCTCGAAATTGTTGGCTCGAAAAACCTTCAGAATTTGGGACCGCTAGGTGAGATGATTTTCAGAAGTAAGTTGAACTGTGATGACGTTCTTAATTGTAGACATTAAGAACTTCAACTGAGGTGGGATGGTATCTGTTCTGATGATCTGAAAAGACTCGGTGATACTTGTGGCAGAAGAAGAGGAGTTTCCTGATTCCATCTTACGAATGATGTACCATGGAGGAATAGGAGCCATGAGACTTATAGGAGCTCTGATACCATGTGGAAATTAGACCTGCAAAGGAATGTTAGCTAAAACAAAAATAGTGAAGCATAGAGGAAGAAGACTATCGGTTTTTCTCCTTATTTTCATTTCCTTAACTACAGTACATATATATTGAAAGGAATAAACGAAAACTATTATGGGAGAAAGTGTTTTATGCCGCACTTTGTTGTGGACCATGTGGGAATTCTGCTACTGCCGCTAGTGGGCACACATTGATGGCGTGATGACTTGCCATACCATATTAACAGCTGGGGGTGTTGGGGGTAGTTCTTTTTTTTTTTTGTTAAAACCCACAGAGGGGCATACGCGTAAATTTCAAAAATTCAGATACAAGGTCCTTAGAAGAAACCTCCAGCTCAAGAGCTACAAGATAAAAAGAAATAAAACCTACAAGATAGTGGTTCCTTTGGGGGCAGTTCTTTAATTTCTATCATGTTTTCTCCTACTATTGGGGATTCATGTTTGATTGTGTATTTTTTAGCTTGGTGGTATTTTCTGGTTGGTGTCATGTTTTGGGTACTATATTGAGTGCTCTGCAATTGGGGAAGTATTTGTTCCCTTATTTGATTTTACATCTTTCTCTCTTGCAAGTATTGTTGATGATTCCTATCTGAGCTTTCAAGGTTTTTTTCGTTGTGGCTCTTTTTGGGTGGTGGCTTCACGCTTACCCTAGGTTTTATTCTATTTTCTTGTAATCTAGTTGGGATCTTGGGCTTCTTAGGTTTCTTTTTATTTTGGGTGTAGTACTTTGAGCATTAGTGGTTTTCGATCCCTTTACGCACTTGTAATCATTTTTTTGGATTAACACTTAGGCTGGATGTGGGTTTTAAATAATAATTGAACTCCACTTATGCCTATCCTAGAAGCATCACAAGTAACCTAAAGAACTTCAATTTTAAACTTTTGCATTAATTTTAATGAACCTACTTAAGCAAAAAAAAAATCTTTGTAGGAAAAACTTATTTTAAAAAAAAACAATCAAAATTATTTCTATAGAATATGATGAATCTCAATTGTATTTAATAGAAATAGGTTAGCTGATTTTTTTTTAAGCTTTATACGTTTAAGCTTGTTTCAAATTATTATTATTATTATTTAGAATATTGAATGAGTTTACTTGCAAATTCATTAAGGTTAATGGATCAGAAGTTCTCGACCACCAGGCCAGGTTGGCTAACATATATAGTTGCTCAAGTTTGAAACCCATGTGAGAGCTTTGAGGTTGTTGGGAAGATTATTTTACAGAGCTTCATTACTTCGAAAAAAGTTTAACTACTCAAAAAAGTACCCTAAGCATTTAAATGTTATTATTATTAAAAAGATTCTTCCACCAGAGACAATATTGATTTGTGATGATTTGAAATTTAGGCAGTACAACCATGCATGTGAAATTGAGCTAAAGAAATGAACCAAATAAACAAAAAGGCTATCAACCAAATTATGGGATAATCATTCAAGTGGAAAAGGCTTTGTGGCCCAGCTTTTGCACTCTATCTCATCATATGTGTCATCATTCACTTTTGCCCTTCAACAACATGCATCTTCCAACTTTCACTTTTTCACCGCCTCCCATTAAAAAATTCACCACTCTTAACTTTCTCTCCATAGTAAACTACCCTAAGCATGATAAAGGATACTCCACTACTCACAATAGCTTTGGATTCCCAGAAGATTACTCGCCCATACTTAGAAAGAAAGCTCTGTCTCCATTAAGAAAAATAAAATGGATCATACAATGGCAGGAGAACCAACATCCATGGCTTTACCATCAAACCTACATCAAGATCCCAACACTCTCCCATTAATGATCAAGAAGAAGAGGAATCTCCCAGGAACACCAGGTGATGATGGAAACTAATATATATAACAAAGTTTTCTTTCTCTTCTTCTTCTTCTTCTTCTTCTTCTTCTTCTCTCTCTCTTCTCTTAAACATTTTATCTATAAATTCAGATCCTGAAGCAGAAGTGATAGCTTTGTCTCCAAAGACTCTGATGGCTACAAATCGGTTCTTATGCGAGATATGTGGGAAAGGATTTCAAAGAGATCAAAACCTTCAGCTTCACCGAAGAGGGCATAACCTGCCATGGAAGCTGAGGCAGAAGAGCAGTAAGGAGCCACGGAAGAGAGTCTACGTCTGTCCTGAGAAAAGCTGCATTCACCATAATCCTTTGAGGGCGCTCGGTGATCTCACAGGAATCAAGAAGCACTTTTGCCGTAAGCATGGTGAGAAGAAGTGGAAGTGCGATAAGTGCTCAAAGAGATACGCAGTCCAGTCGGATTGGAAGGCTCACGCTAAGGTTTGTGGCACAAGAGAGTATCGCTGCGATTGTGGAACCATTTTTTCAAGGTATATATTTTAAGGAAATAAAAAGGTTTAAGAGAATTCTTAATTATCCTATTTAAATTTGACTCAATATACAAGATTCTTATTGTGAACCATAATTTCATAAATTTTATCTTAAGAAAATTTACTCTCTATATATATAATTTTTAAATATTATCATAGACCATAAAATAAATTTTAATGATTATTTAAAACACTCTTCTAGCTAGTTCAAAAAGAAATACATTGAATCATGAAGTATGTATATTTAGTTAGTTCATTACATCCTTATCCAATTTCCTTGAATTATAATAAGTATGGAGGTAATGGAAACTTTCAAGGCCGCTTTTGAAACATGCTTGCTAATTTCCATCGAATATTATTGTTAAATGTCTCCACAACATGCCACTCTTTCTAGTTTTTAGTTTTCGTTAAATAATTGCTTATAAAAATATAAATTTCTTGCAATCATCTCCTACTCGATTGCTCTCTTGTCAAATCGTTAAGATTTAAAGGCAAAAGGAGAATAAATGCATTTGTTAGGTAGTGGCAAATGTCTTTTGTCTGCTTCCTTTAGCCACTAATATTATCTTCTTCTTCATTTCAAACAAACAGGAGAGACAGCTTTATAACCCACAGAGCTTTCTGCGACGCACTGGCGGAGGAAGCCGCCAGGATCTCAGCATCTTCCAACATCAACAATACTGTTTCCATAACCAACATGATCAATTACCCGTGCTTTAATCCAAATCTAACAAGGCCCGCTTTACAACCTCTCCCAGAAGTTCCTGGTCTCTCGTTTTGGATGAACCAAGAGTCAAACGAAGCCATGGCTTATCCAAATCTCTCCCCTTATAGCTCTGGCTTGCTCTCCTCCTGCTCAAACGCCGAGCAACTCGAGAGTCAGTTGAACTGGATTTATAATGAAAGCAAACTCCCAGCTCCAAGCAATGGAGGAGAGCTTCCTATTAAGGAACCCTGCAACAATTCTTCTCTTGGATGCATGCCTTTTCTACTTAGTACTCAACGGGAGCACCGGCCGATGCCGGTGCCGGACATGTCAGCAACCTCGTTGTTGCAGAAGGCAGCGCAAATGGGTGTGGTCTCGAGCACTGGCCCTTCCCTTTTGGTGGGCTTTGACATGAAGTCTACTTTGGTCGGAGATTTACCGCCACCGCCACAGCCGGCAATGGCGAGCCTTTACAATGTTCATAAGTATGATATCGGCGTCGGAAGAGATGGAGGAGAGATCACTAGAGATTTTTTAGGTGTTGGAGTTCAGGCTCTTTGCCCATCCTCCGTAAGTGGATGGATTTGAGTCAAAGTTAGCTTCGGTTCTCTTAGCTTTCAAAAGAAAAAGTTGAGAGGCAAAGAGTACTAAAAGGAGGGAAGTGGATAGCTTTGCAAGAACGAGAAAAGGTGGAATGAGTGGTTAATGAAAGGTATTTGCAAGTATTGAAGTTGGTGAGGTTTTGGATTTAGGAGTAGGAGATCCATGAATATTCATTCTCTCATGGCTGCTTGAAAGAAAAAAAGAAGCACTTTTTTAGGATGGTTTTATGCTTTTGTCATGTGGAAAATGGTGTGGGAGAGGAGAAGGAAGCAAGGGAGGATATATCCTTCTGTTTATCTCTTTTATTGCCTTGCTTGATCTTCGAATGCTATCAGGTTTAATTCTCTTATCAGAGATCCTTGCAGCATTATCAAGTTACTAGATAGACAAACATTCCCTTTGGGACGTTAAGAGGAATTTTTCTTATAAAATACGGCTTAATAAATAATTATTCTTAATATTTTAAAAATGCTTTATATGATAGTTATAAAGATTTTGTAAAATAATTTTTTTTATCTTGTAAGATAACAATTAATATGTTAAAAATTATTCAAAATTGTTTTTGCATATCAGTGTGATTTTTTTTTTTAAATAAAACGTTAAGTTACATCCTGAGTAAAATTTTAGATCAAATGTTTCTTTACCAGGCTACTTTTAATTTATTATGTTACTTATGTGGAATTCCTTATAAGAGTTTACCAAAGTTTGCAGTTAGAATAACCAACCCATCATTTTTATATGGTATTTTAAAACCTTATCATATATGTTTGAGTTTTTTTTTTTTAATCTTGTGGTACTATTTTTAGAATTTTAATATAGAACCCTAATACACCAAATTTTTTTTAATGGGGTTAAAACCCACAAAGAGACATACACGTTAATAAATTAAAAGGATACAAGTCCTTAAAGGATAAGAAGTTCTTTAAAAGTACAGCATCAAAATAAAACCTAATGATCCTGAGATCCTATCTATTACATAATTAAGGAAGCCAAGAAACAAACCTAAGCAAAACAAGAAAAAAAAGGCTAGCACCAGCAACAAACCATGATCAGCAACACGAGCATCATAAATATCTGTAGAAAGCTAAGGATCCAAAGTAGAAAAAGGTCAAACCGAAACAAAGACAATGACAATACCACCCACATCAGGAAGACACCTAAATTAACAACAATAGAAGCCACAGACCCTAGAGGACAAGACAACAACACCAACAGCCACCTAACCACCAAAACACCCATCCAACAAGGACAAAAATAGAGAGCAAAACACCAAGCCAAACAGGACATAAATAGAGAATAGAACAAACCTCACGCCAAAAATAGCAAACCCAGCCAAAGTTATTTGACACTGGGTCTAGTTGGTCTGCCGCTAGAATACATGAATTTATAGCTCTTACATTTATTTTTCTTTCCTTTCTTACCATAACCCACAAGAAATTCCTCATTGAATTCCTAAACCACATTTAAATCACTACCTTCCAACAAATCCTTAGAGATGTCACCACAAGACCCACCAAACACATAATTTTCTTAAGAATTACATAATATCCAATCAGATTGATCAATTTTATCATACAAATTAGCTTTTTCGTCTCCACCATTAATAGGTGAAATAGGCAAGGAAATAACAAGTTCCATAGTAGAAACATCCAAAGCAGAATTAAAGAAAGTATTATCAATCTCAGGGCCAAGAGAACCCTCCTGAGCCTCAATAACCCCAACCGAAGAAATACCAATCTCAACAGCCATGATAGAAGCTATAACAGAGCTGTTAGCTCGACAGTCCCCAAGTTCAATGACGATCACATTAGCAACATCACCATCATTATGAAAATAATTTAAACCATAACCAACTATAACATGTTCAGCATCAATACCAACACCATCATTATAAGTAGGAGATGAGGTGGGACTCGTTTTTCACCATAAAAGTATTGACACCCAAAACATCATCAACACCCTCTCTATTTTCATAAAAAATATTCATAGGTAAAATATTTGGCTTTGGAGGAGCCATAATATTTTGAATTTCGTCACCAACCGGACCGACAACTCCATTGGTTCAAGCCTTATTATGGACAAAATTAACTTTCTCATAATTCATAATAGGAGGAGGATGCAAAATATGACAATCCAAATTTGAATGTACAAGAAACTTGCAATGAACACAATAGGGAGGAAACTCCTCCATTTTCACAAATTGAATATACCCGAACTTATCAGGACCAAGACAAACTCAATTAGGATAGCATTTAGTGATGTCTAACTCAATAAGAACAAGAACGTGAGTAATAGAAGGTCATGAACCAATCATAATGGCATTATCAGTTTTCTAAACAATGACCCCAAATCATGAAGGATACAAAGAGAAAAGAGATTGGGGGGG